>NW_026735088.1:0-174012 GCF_949786415.1 Peromyscus eremicus
GAACAGTCAGCTTGCTCAGAACAAAAGAACTGTGCTTCCTATACACACGGCATTATCTAGTTCAATTCTGATTAGGAACCTGAAACGAACAGTAGATCCTCTTCAGTCCAATACACTGTACTTGCTGGGAACAGATGTCAGTGCTATTTGTGCTGTGTATGGCAATGGCAGCGCAATAGTGACTATTCTTACCATAAAACAACTCTTGCTCGTAGGACCAGAAACTGCATGTGATTCAACTCCATTAAGGACTGGGAAACAAACGCTAGCTCGCATTACAAGAAACACACTCTGCTTTAGAAAAAAGAGCACTCTTCTGCTCTACAGTGTTTCCTATGGGGTCCAAAGAGTGAGCTTGCTCAGAACAAAAGAACTGTGCTTCCTACACACAGGGACCATATGTTATTCAACTCTGCTTAGGAAACTGACAAGAACAGTAGCTCCTCTTCAGTCCAATACACTGTACTAGCTGGGAAAAGACGCGAGTGCTATTTGCCCTGTGTATGGCAAAGGGAGGGCAATAGTGACTTTCCTTACCAGAAAACAACTCTTGTTTGTAGGACCAGAAACTGCATGTGATTCAACTCCATTTAGGACTAGGAAACAAACGCTAGCTCGCCTTACAAGGAACACACTCTGCTTTTGAGAAAAGAGCACTCTTCTACTCTACTGTGTTTCCTATAGGGCCAGAACAGTGAGATTGCTCAGAACATAAGAACTGTGCTTCCTACACACACGGGCCATATCTAGTTCAACTCTGCTTACGAAACTGACAAGAACAGTATCTCCTCTTCAGTCCAATACACTGTACTTACTGGGAACAGACGCGAGAGCTATTTGCACTGTGTATGGCAAAGGGAGCGCATTAGTGACTTTCCTTACCAGAAAACAACTCTTGCTCCTAGGACCAGAAACTGCATGTGATTCAACTCCATTTAAGACTGGGAAACAAACGCTAGCTCGCGTTATAAGAAACACACTCTGCTTTTGAGAAAAGAACTCTCTTCTACTCTACTGTGTTTCCTATGGGGTCCGAAGAGTGAGCTTGCTCAGAACAAAAGATATGTGCTTCCTACACACACGGCCATATCTAGTTCAATTCTGCTTAAAACCTGACAAGAACAGTAGATCCTCTTCAGTCCAATACACTGTGCTTTCTGGGAACAGACAGGAGGGCTATTTGCACTGTGTATGGCAATGGCAACGCAATAGTGACTTTCTTACCAGAAAACAACTCTTGCTCGTGGGACCAGAAACTGCATGTGATTCAACTCCATTTAGGAATGGAAAACAAACGCTAGCTCGCCTTACAAGAAACACACTCTGCTTTTGAGAAAAAAGCACTCTTCTACTCTACTGTGTTTCCTATGGAGTCCAAACAGTGAGCTTGCTCAGAACAAAAGAACTGTGCTTCCTACACACACGGACCATATCTAGTTCAACTCTGCTTAGGAAACTGACAAGAACAGTAGCTCCTCTTCAGTCCAATACACTGTACTTTCTGGGAAAAGACGCGAGTGCTATTTGCACTGTGTATGGCAATGAGAGCGCAATAGTGACTTTCCTTACCAGAAAACAACTCTTGCTCGTAGGACCAGAAACTTCAAGTGATTCAACTCCATTTAGGACTGGGAAACAAACGCTAGCTTGTTTTACAAAAACACACTCTGCTTTTGAGAAAAGAGCACTCTTCTACTCTACTGTGTTTTCTATGGGGTCCGAACTGTGAGCTTGCTCAGAACAAAAGAACTGTGCTTCCCACACACACGGCCATATCTATTTCAATTCTGCTTAGGAACCTGACAAGAACAGTAGATCCTCTTCAGTCCAATACACTGTACTTGCTGGGAACAGACTCCAGTGCTATTTATCCTGTGTAAAGCAACGGCAGCGCAATAGTGACTATTCTTACCATAAAACAACTCTTGCTCATAGGACCAGAAACTGCATGTGATTCAACTCCATTTAGGACTGGGAAACAAATGCTAGCTCGCCTTACAAGAAACACACTCTGCTTTAGAGCAAAGAGCACTCTTCTACTCTACTGTGTTTCCTATAGGGCCAGAACAGTGAGCTTGCTCAGAACATAATAACTGTGCTTCCTACACACACGGGCCATATCTAGTTCAACTCTGCTTAGGAAACTGAGAAGAACAGTAGCTCCGCTTCAGTCCGATACACTGTACTTGCTGAGAACAGACGTGAGTGCTATTTGAACTGTGTGGCAATTGGAGCACAATAGTGACTCGTCTTACCAGAAAACAACTCTTGCTCGTAGGACAAAAAACTGCATGTGACTCAACTCCATTTAGGACTGGGAAACAAACGCTAGCTCGCCTTACAAGAAACACACTCTGCTTTTGAGAAAAGAGCACTCTTCTACTCTACTGTGTTTTCTATGGGGTCCGAACTGTGAGCTTTCTCAGAACAAAAGAACTGTGCTTCCCACACACACGGCCATATCTATTTCAATTCTGCTTAGGAACCTGACAAGAACAGTAGATCCTCTTCAGTCCAATACACTGTAATTGCTGGGAACAGACTCCAGTGCTATTTGTCCTGTGTAAAGCAACGGTCAGCGCAATAGTGACTCTTCTTACCATAAAACAACTCTTGCTCGTAGGACCAGAAACTGCATGTGATTCAACTCCATTTAGGACTGGGAAACAAACGCTAGCTCTCCTTACAAGAAACACACTCTGCTTTAGAGAAAAGAGCACTCCTCTACTCTACTGTGTTTCCTATAGGGCCAGAAGAGTGAGCTTGCTCAGAACAAAAGAACAGTGCTTCCTATGCACCGGCCATATCTAGTTCAACTCTGCTTAGGAAACTGACAAGAACAGTAGATCCTTTTCAGTCCAATACACTGTACTTGCTGGGAACAGACGCCAGTGCTATTTGCACTGTGTATGGCAGTTGGAGCACAATAGTGACTCCTCTAACCAGAAAACAACTCTTGCTCGTAGGACCAAAAACTGCATGTGAATCAACTCCATTTAGGACTGGGAAACAAACGCGAGCTCGCCTTACAAGAAACACTCTCTGCTTTAGAGAAAAGAGCACTCTTCTACTCTACTGTGTTTCCTATAGGGCCAGAACAGTGAGCTTGCTCAGAACATAATAACTGTGCTTCCTACACACACGGGCCATATCTAGTTCAACTCTGCTTAGGAAACTGACAAGAACAGTAGCTCCGCTTCAGTCCGATACACTGTTCTTGCTGAGAACAGACGTGAGTGCTATTTGCACTGTGTATGGCAATTGGAGCACAATAGTGACTCGTCTTACCAGAAAACAACTCTTGCTCGTAGGACAAAAAACTGCATGTGACTCAACTTCATTTAGGACTGGGAAAAAAACACTAGCTCGCCTTACATGGAACACACTCTGCTTTTGAGAAAAGAGCACTCTTCTACTCTACAGTTTTTCCTCTGGGGTCCGAACAGTGAGCTTGCTCAGAACAAAAGAACTGTGCTGCCTACACACATGGGCCATATCTAGTTCAACTCTGCTTAGGAAACTGACAAGAACAGGAGATCCTTTTCAGTCCAATGCACTGTACTTGCTGGGAACAGACGCATGTGCTATTTGCACTGTGTATGGCAATGGGAGCGCAATAGTGACTTTCCTTACCAGAAAACAACTCTTGCTCGTAGGACCAGAAACTGCATGTGATTCCACTCCATTTAGGACTGGGAAACAAACGCAAGCTCGCCTTACAAGAAACACACTCTGCTTTAGAGAAAAGAGCACTATTCTACTCTACTGTATTTCCTATAGGGCCAGAACAGTGAGCTTGCTCAGAACAAAAGAACTGTGCTTCCTACACACGGGCCATATCTAGTTCAACTCTGCTTAGGAAACTGAGAAGAAGAGTAGCTCCTCTTCATTCCAATACACTGTACTTGCTGGGAACAGACGGGAGGGATATTTGCACTGTGTATGGCAATGGGAACACAATAGTGACTTTCCTTACCAGAAAACAACTCTTGCTCGTAGGACCAGAAACTACATGTGATTCAACTCCATTTAGGAAAGGGAAACAAACACTAGCTCGCCTTACAAGAAACACACTCTGCTTTTGAGAAAAAAGCACTCTTCTACTCTACTGTGTTTCCTATGGGGTCCGAACAGTGAGCTTGCTCAGAACAAAAAAACTGTGCTTCCTACACACGGCCATATCTACTTCAAGTCTGCTTAGGAACCTGACAAGAACAGTAGATCCTCTTCAGTCCAATACACTGTATTGGCTGCGAACAGACGCCAGTGCTATTTGTCCTGTCTATGGCAATGGCAGTGCAATAGTGACTCTTCATAACAGAAAACAACTCTTGATCGTAGTACCAGAAACTGCATGGGATTCAACTCCATTTAAATCTGGGAAACAAACACTAGTTCTCCTTACAAGAAACACACTCTGCTTTAGAGAAAAGAGCACTCTTCTACTCTACTGTGTTTCCTATGGGGTCCAAACTGTGAGCTTGCCCAGAACAAAAGAACTGTTCTTCCTACACACACGGACCATATCTAGTTCAACTCTGCTTAGGAAAATGACAAGAACAGTAGCTCCTCTTCAGTCCAATACACTGTACTTGCTGGGAACAGACGCATGTGCTATTTGCACTGTGTATGGCAATGGGAGCGCAATAGTGACTTTCCTTACCAGAAAACAACTCTTGCTCCTAGGACCAGAAACTGCATGTGATTCCACTCCATTTAGGACTGGGAAACAAACGCAAGCTCGCCTTACAAGAAACACACTCTGCTTTAGAGAAAAGAGCACTCTTCTTCTCTACTGTGTTTCTTATGTTGTCCACACAGTGAGCTTGCTCAGAACAAAAGAAATGTGCTTCCTACACACACGGACCATATGTAGTTCAACTCTGCTTAGGAAACTGACAAGAACAGTATCTCCTATTCAGTCCAATACACTGTACTTGCAGGGAAAAGACGCGAGTGCTATTTGCCCTGTGTATAGCAATGGGAGCGCAATAGTGACTTTCCTTACCAGAAAACAACTCTTGTTCATAGGACCAGAAACTTCATGTGATTCAAGTCCATTTAGGACTTGAAACAAACACTAGCTTGCCTTACAAGGAACACATTCTGCTTTTGAGAA
This sequence comes from Peromyscus eremicus, assembly GCF_949786415.1. NCBI lineage: Eukaryota > Metazoa > Chordata > Mammalia > Rodentia > Cricetidae > Peromyscus > Peromyscus eremicus. Next base: position 5,120 of record NW_026735088.1, read on the forward strand.
AAGAGCACTCTTCTACTCTACTGTGTTTCCTATAGGGCCAGAACAGTGAGCTTGCTCAGAACATAAGAACTGTGCTTCCTACACACAGGGGCCATATTTAGTTCAACTCTGCTTAGGAAACTGACAAGAACAGTAGCTCCTCTTCAGTCTAATACACTGTACTTGCTGGGAACAGACGCCAGTGCTATTTGTCCTGTGTATGGCATTTGGAGCGCAATAGTGACTCTTCTTACCAGAAAACAACTCTTGCTCATAGGACCAAAAACTGCCTGTGACTCAACTCGATTTTGGACTGGGAAACAAACGCGAGCTCGCCTTATGAGAAATACACTCTGCTTTAGAGAAAAGAGCACTCTTCTACTCTACTATGTTTCCTATAGGTCCAGAAGAGTGTGCTTGCAAAGAATATAATAACTGAGCTTCCTACACATACGGGCCATATATAGTTCAACTCTGCTTAGGAACTTGACAAGAACAGTAGATCCTCTTCAGTCCAATACACTGTACTTGCTGGGAAAAGACGCGAGTGCTATTTGCACTGTGTATGGCAAAGGGAGCACAATAGTGACTTTCCTTACCAAAATACAACTCTTGCTCGTAGGACCACAAACAGCATGTGATTCCACTCCATTTAGGACTGCGAAACAAACGCTAGCTTGCCTTACAAAAAACACACTCTGCTTTTGAGAAAAGAACACTCTTCTACTCTACTGTGTTTCCTATGGGGTCCGAACAGTGAGCTTGCTCAGAACAAAAGAACTGTGCTTCCTACACACACTGGCCATATCTATTTCAACTCTGCTTAGGAAACTGACAAGAACAGTAGATCCTATTCAGTCCAATACACTGTACTTGCTGGGAACAGACACCAGTGCTATTTGCATTGTGTACGGCAATTGGAGCACAATTGTGACTCGTCTTACCAGAAAACAACTCTTGCTCATAGGACAAAAAACTGCATGTGACTCAACTCCACTTAGGACTGGGAAACAAACTCTAGCTCGCTTTACAAGAAACACACTCTGCTTTTGAGAAAAGAGCACTCTTCTACTCTACTGTTTTTCCTATAGGGCCAGAACAGTGAGCTTGCTCAGAACATAAGAACTGTGCTTCCTACACACACGGCCATATCTAGTTCAACTCTGATTCGGAAACTGACAAGAACAGTAGCTCCTCTTCAGTCCGATACACTGTACTTGCTGGGAACAGACGCGAGTGCTATTTGCACTGTGTATGGCAATGGGAGCGCAATAGTGACTTTCCTTACCAGAAAACAACTATTGCTCGTAGGACCAGAAACTGCCTGTGATTCAACTCTATTTAGGACTGGGAAACAAACGCTAGCTCGCCTTACAAGAAACACACTCTGCTTTTGAGAAAAGAGCAATCTTCTACTCTACTGTGTTTTCTATGGGGTCCGAACAGTGAGCTTGCTCAGAACAAAAGAACTGTGCTTCCTACACACACTGGCCATATCTAGTTCAACTCTGCTTCGGAACCTGACAAGAACAGTAGATCCTCTTCAGTCCAGTACACTGTACTTGCTGCGAACAGACGCCAGTACTATTTGTCTTGTGTATGCCAATTGGAGCACAATAGTGACTCGTCTTACCAGAAAACAACTCTTGCTCATAGGACAAAAACCTGCATGTGACTCAAATCCATTTAGGACTGGGAAACTAACGCTAGCTTTCCTTCCAAGAAACACACTCTGCTTTAGAGAAAAGAGCTCTGTTCTACTCTACTGTGTTTCCTATGGGGTCCAAACAGTGAGCTTGCTCAGAACATAAGAACTGTGCTTTCTACACACACTGTCCTTATCTAGTTCAACTCCGCTTAGGAAACTGACAAGAACAGTAGCTCCTGTTTAGTCCGATACAGTGTTCTTGCTGGGAACAGACGCGAGTGCTCTTTGCACTGTGTATGGCAATGGGAGCGCAACAGTGACTTTCCTTACCAGAAAACAACTCTTGCTCGTAGGACCAGAAACTGCATGTGATTCAACTCCATTTATGACTGGGAAACAAACGACAGCTCGCCTTATAAGAAACCCACTCTGCTTTTGAAAAAAGAGCACTCTTCTACTCTACTGTGTTTCCTATGGGGTCCGAACAGTGAGCTTGCTCTGAACAAAAGAAATGTGCTTCCTACACACACGGCCATATCTAGTTCAACTCTGCTTAGGAACCTGACAAGAACAGTAGATCCTCTTCAGTCCAATACACTGTACTTGCTGGGAACAGACGCCAGTGCTATTTGTCCTGTGTATGGCAATGGCAGCGCAATAGTCACTCATCTTACCATAAAACAACTCTTGCTCGTAGGACCAGAAACTGCATGTGATTCAACTCCATTTAGGACTGGGAAACAAACGCTAGCTCGCCTTACACGAAACACACTCTGCTTTTGAGAAAAGAGCACTCTTCTACACTACTGTGTTTCCTAGGGTGTCCGAACAGTGAGCTTGCTCAGAACAAAAGAACTGTGCTTCCTAAAAAACACGGCCATATCTAGTTCAACTCTGCTTAGGAACCTGACAAGAACAGTAGATCCTCTTCAGTCCAATACACTGTACTTGCTGGGAACAGACGCCAGTGCTATTTGTCCAGTGCATGGCAATGGCAGCGCAATAGTGACTTTCCTTATCAGAAAACAACTCTTGCTCCTAGGACAAGAAACTGCATGTGATTCAACTCCATTTAGGACTGGAAAACAAACGCTAGCTGGCCTTACACGAAACACACTCTGCTTTTGAGAAAAGAGCACTCTTCTACTCTACTGTGTTTCCTATGGGGTCCGAACAGTGAGCTTGCTCAGAACAAAAAAACTGTGCTTCCTACACACACGGCCATATCTAGTTCAATTCTGCTTATAAACCTGACATAAACAGTAGATCCTCTTCAGTCCAATACACTGTACTTGCTGGGAACAGACGCCAGTGCTATTTGTCCTGTGTATGGCAATGTCAGTGCAATAGTGACTCTTCTTACCAGAAAACAACTCTTGCTCGTAGGACCAGAAACTGCATGGGATTCAACTCCATTTAGGACTGGGAAACAAACACTAGCTCGCCTTACAAGAAACACACACTGCTTTTGAGAAATAAGCACTGTTCTACTCTACTGTGTTTCCTATGTGGTCCAAACAGTGAGCTTGCTCAGAACAAAACAACTGTGCTTCCTACACACGCCGGACATATCTCGTTCAACTCTGCTTAGGAAACTGACAAAAACAGTAGCTCCTCTTCAGTCCGATACACTGTACTTGCTGGGAACAAACGCCAGTGCTATTTGCACTGTGTATGGCAATGGGAGCGCAATAGTGACTTTCTTTACCAGAAAACACCTCTTGCTCGAAGGACCAGAAACTGCATGTGATTCAACTCCATATAGGACTGGGAAACAAACGCTAGCTCGCCTTACAAGAAACGCACTCTGCTTTTGAGAAAAGAGCACTCTTCTACGCTACTGTGTTTCCTATAGGGCCAGAACAGTGAGCTTGCTCAGAACAAAACAACTGTGCTTCCTACACAAGGCCATATCTAGTTCTACTCTGCTTAGGATACTGACAAGAACAGTAGCTCCTATTCAGTCCAATACACTGTACTTGCTGGGAACAGACACGATTTGCACTGTGTATGGCAATATGAGCACAATAATGACTTTCCTTATCAGAAAACAACTCTTGCTCATAGGACCGGAAACTGCCTGTGATTGAACGCCATTTAGGACTAGGAAACAAACGCTAGCTCGCCTTACAAGAAACACACTCTGCTTTTGAGAAAAGAGCACTCTTCTACTCTACTGTGTTTCCTATGAGTTCCAAACAGTGAGCTTGCTCAGAACAAAAGAACTGTACTTCCTACACACACCGCCATACCTAGTTCAATTCTGCTTTGGAACCTGACAAGAACATTAGATCCTCTTCAGTCCAATACACTGTACTGCTGGGAACAGACAACAGTGCTATTTGTCCTGTGTATGGCAATGGCAGCGCAATAGTGACTCTTCTTACCAGAATAGAACTCTTGCTCGTAGGACCAGAAACTGCATGGGATTCAACTCCATTTAGGACTGGGAAACAAACACTAGCTCGCCTTACAAGAAACACACTCTGCTTTTGATAAAAGAGCACTCTTCTACTCTACTGTGTTTCCTATGGGGTCCAAACAGTGAGCTTGCTCAGAACAAAACAACTGTTATTTCTACACACACGGACCATATCTAGTAAAACTCTGCTTAGGAAACTGACAAGAACAGTAGCTCCTCTTCAGTCCAATACACTGTACTTGCTGGGAACAGACGCGAATGGTATTTGCACTGTGTATGGCAATTGGAGCACAATAGTGACTCGTCTTACCAGAAAACAACTCTTGCTCGTAGGACAAAAAACTGCATGTGACTCAACTCTATTTAGGACTGGGAAACAAACTTTAGCTCGCCTTACAAGAAACACACTCTGCTTTTGAGAAAGGAGCACTCTTCTACTCTACTGTGTTTCGTGTAGGGCCAGAACAGTGAGCTTGCTCAGAACAAAAGAACTGTGCTTCCTACACACACAGCCATATCTAGTTCAATTCTGATTAGGAACCTGACAAGAACAGTAGATCCTCTTCAGTCCAATACACTGTAATTGCTGGGAACAGACGCCAGTGCTATTTTTCCAGTGTATGGCAATGGCAGCGCAATAGTGACTATTCTTACCATAAAACAACTCTTGCTCGTAGGACCAGAAACTGCATGTGATTCAACTCCATTTAGGACTGGGAAACAAACGCTAGCTCGCCTTACAAGAAACACACTCTGCTTTAGAGAAAAGAGCACTTTTCTACTCTACTGTGTTTCCTATAGGGCCAGAACAGTGTGCTTGCTCAGATCATAAGAACTGTGCTTCCTACACACACGGGCCATATCTAGTTCAACTCTGCTTAGGAAACTGACAAGAACAGTAGCTCCTCTTCAGTCCAATACACTGTACTTGCTGGGAACAGACACGAGTGCTATTTGCACTGTGTATGGCAATGGGAGCGCAATAGTGACTTTCCTTACCAGAAAACAACTCTTGCTCATAGGACCAGACACTGTATGTGATTCAACTACATTTAGGACTGGGAAACAAATGCAGGCTCGCCTTACAATAAACACAATCTGCTTTAGAGAAAAGAGCACTCTTCTACTCTACTGTGTTTCCTATGGGGTCCACACAGTGAGTTTGCTCAGAACAAAAAACTGTGCTTCCTACACACAGACCATATCTAGTTCAACTCTGCTTAGGAAACTGACAATAACAGTAGCTCCTATTCAGTCCAATACACTGTACTTGCTGGGAACAGACGCCAGTGCTATTTGTCCTGAGTAAGGCAATTGGAGCACAATAGTGACTTCCATACCAGAAAACAACTCTTGCTCGTAGGACCAGAAACTCCATGTGATTCAACTCCATTTAGGACTGGGAAACAAACGCTAGCTCGCCTTACAAGAAACACACTCTGCTTTTGAGAAAAGAGCACTCTTCTACTCTACTGTGTTTCCTATGGGGTCCAAAGAGTGAGCATGCTCAGAACAAAAGAACTGTGCTTCCTACACACAGGGACCATATCTTGTTCAACTCTGCTGAGGAAACTGACAAGAACATTTGCTTCTAATCAATCCAATACACTGTACTTGAAGGGAACAGACGCGAGTACTATTTGCACTGTGTATGGCATTTGGAGCGCAAGAGTTACTCTTCTTACCAGAAAACAACTCTTGCTCGTAGGACCAAAAACTGCATGTGACTCAACTCCATTTACGATTGGGAAACAAACGCGAGCTCACCTTACAAGAAAAACACTCTGCTTTAGAGAAAAGAGCACTCTTCTACTCTACTGTGTTTCCTATGGGGTCCAAACAGTGAGCTTGCTCAGAACAAAAGAACTGTGCTTCCTACACACACGGGCCATATCTCGTTCAACTCTGCTTAGGAAACTGACAAGAACAGTAACTCCTCTTCAGTCCAATACACTGTACTTGCTGGGAAGAGACGCGAGTGCTATTTGTACTGTGTATGGCAAGGGGAGCACAATAGTGACTTTTCTTACCAGAAAACAACTCCTGCTCTTAGGACCAGAAACTGCATGTGATTAAACTCCATTTAGGCCTGGGAAACAATGATAGCTCGCCATACGAGAAACACACTCTGCTTTGGAGAAAAGAGCACTCTTCTACTCTACTGTGTTTCCTATGGTGTCCAAACATTGAGATTGCTCAGAACAAATGAACTGTGCTTCCAAAATACACGGCCATATCAAGTTCAATTCTGCTTAGGAACCTGACAGAACAGTAGATCCTCTTCAGTCCAATACACTGTACTTGCTGGGAACAGAAGCGAGTGCTATTTGCACAGTGTATGGCTATTGGAGCACAATAGTGACTCGTCTTACCAGAAAACAACTCTTGCTTGTAGGACCAGAAACTGCATGTGATTCAACTCCATTTAGGACTGGGAAACAAACGCTAGCTTGCCTTACAAGAAACACACTCTGCTTTTGAGAAAAGAGCACTCTTCTACTGTACTGTGTTTCCTATGGGGTCCAAACAGTGAGCTTGCTCAGAACAAAAGAACTGTGCTTCCTACACACACGGACCATATCTAGTTCAACTCTGCTGAGGAAACTGACAAGAACAGTTGCTCCTAATCAGTCCAATACACTGTACTTGAAGGGAACAGACGCGAGTACTATTTGCACTGTGTATGGCATTTGGAGCACAAGAGTTACTCTTCTTACCAGAAAACAACTCTTGATCGTAGGACCAAAAACTGCATGTGACTCAACTCCATTTAGGACTGGGAAACAAACGCGAGCTCACCTTACAAGAAAAACACTCTGCTTTAGAGAATAGAGCACTCTTCTACTCTACTGTGTTTCCTATGGGGTCCAAACAGTGTGCTTGCTCAGAACAAAAGAATTGTGCTTCCTACACACACGGGCCATATCTCGTTCAACTCTGCTTAGGAAAATGACAAGAACAGTTGCTCCTCTTCAGTCCAATACACTGTACTTGCTGGGAACAGAAGCGAGTGCTATTTGCACTGTGTATGGCAATGGGAGCGCAATAGTGACTTCCTTAACAGAAAACAACTCTTGCTCGTAGGACCAGAAACTGCATGTGATTCAACTCCATTTAGGACTGGGAAACAAATGCTAGCTCGCTTTACAAGAAACACACTCTGCTTTTGAGAAAAGAGGACTCTTCTACTCTACTGCGTTTCCTAAGAGGGCCAGAACAGTGAGCTTGCTGAGAACAAAAGAACTGTGCTTCCTACACACACGGACCATATCTAGTTCAACTCTGCTTAGGAAACTGACAAGAACAGTAGCTCCTATTCATTCCAATAAACTGTACTTGCTGGGAACAGACGCGAGTGCTATTTGCACTGTGTATGGCAATTGGAGCGCAATAGTGACTCTTCTTACCAGAAAACAACTCTTGCTTGTAGGACCAGAAACTGCATGTGATTCAACTCCATTTAGGACTGGGAAACAAACGCTAGCTCGCCTTACAAGAAACACACTCTGCTTTAGAGAAAAGAGCACTCTTCTACTCTACTGTGTTTCCTATGGGGTCCAAACAGTGAGCTTGCTCAGAACAAAACAACTGTGCTTCCTACACACACGGACCATATCTAGTAAAACTCTGCTTAGGAACCTGACAAGAACAGTAGCTCCTCTTCAGTCCAATACACTGTACTTGATGGGAACAGAAGCGAGTGCTATTTGCACTGTGTATGGCAATTGGAGCACAATAGTGACTTCCTTACCAGAAAACAACTCTTGCTCATAGGAACAAAAACTGCATGTGACTCAACTCCATTTAGGACTGGGAAACAAACGCTAGCTTGCCTTACAAGAAACACACTCTGCTTTAGAGAAAAGAGCACTTTTCTACTCTACTGTGTTTCCTACAGGGCCAGAACAGTGAGCTTGCTCAGAACAAAAGAAATGTGCTTCCTACACACACGGACCATATCTAGTTCAACTCTGCTTAGGAAACTGACAAGAACAGTAGCTCCTCTTCAGTCCAATACACTGTACTTGCTGGGAACAGACGCGAGTGCTATTTGTCCTGTGTATGGCAATGGCTGCACAATAGTGACTATTCTTACCATAAAACAACTCTTGCTCGTAGGACCAGAAACTGCATGTGATTCAACTCCATTTAGGACTGGGAAACAAACGCTAGATCGCCTTACAAGAAACACACTCTGCTTTTGAGAAAAGAGCACTCTTCTACTCTACTGTGTTTCCTATGGGGTCCAAACAGTGAGCTTGCTCAGAACAAAACAACTGTGCTTCCTACACACACGGACCATATCTAGTAAAACTCTGCTTAGGAACCTGACAAGAACAGTAGCTCCTCTTCAGTCAAATACACTGTACTTGCTGGGAACAGAAGCGAGTGCTATTTGCACTGTGTATGGCAATTGGAGCACAATAGTGACTCGTGTTACAAGAAAACAACTCTTGCCTTTAGGACCAGAAACTGTATGTGATTCAACTCCATTTAGGACTGGGAAATAAATGCTAGCTCGCCTTACAAGAAACACAATCTGTTTTAGAGAAAAGAGCACTCTTCTACTCTACTGTGTTTCCTATGGGGTCCGAACAGTGAGCTTGCTCAGAACAAAAGAACTGTGCTTCCTACACACACGGCCATATCTAGTTCAATTTTGCTTATAAACCTGACAAGAACAGTAGATCCTCTTCAGTCCAATACACTGTACTGCTGGGAACAGACAACAGTGCTATTTGTCCTGTGTATGGCAATGGCAGTGCAATAGTGACTCTTCTTACCAGAAAATAACTCTTGCTCGTAGGACCAGAATCTGCATGTGATTCAACTCCATTGAGGACTGGGAAATAAACGCTAGCTCGCCTTACAAGAAACACACTCTGCTTTAGAGAAAAGAGCACTGTTCTACTCTACTGTGTTTCCTATAGGGCCTGAACAGTGAGCTTGCTGAGAACAAAAGAAATGTGCTTCCTACACACGGACCTTATCTAGTTCAACTATGCTTTGGAAACTGACATGAACAGTAGCTCCTGTTCAGTCCAATACACTGTACTTGCTGGGAACAGACGCGAGAGCTATTTGCACTGTGTATGGCAAGGAGAGCGCAATAGTGATTTTCCTTACCAGAAAACAACTCTTGCTTGTAGGACCAGAAACTGCTTGTGATTCAACTCGATTTGGGACTGGGAAACAAACGCTAGCTCGCCTTACAAGAAACACACTCTGCTTTTGAGAAATGAGCACTCTTCTGCTCTACTGTGTTTCATTTAGGGCCAGAACAGTGAGCTTGCTCAGAGAAAAAGAACTGTGCTTTCTACCCACACAGGCCTTATCTAGTTCAAGTCTGCTTAGGAAACTGACAAGAACAGTAGCTCCTCTTCAGTCTGATACACTGTACTTGCTGGGAACAGACGCATATGCTATTTGCACTGTGTATGGCAATGGGAGCGCAATAGTGACTTTCCTTACCAGAAAACAACTCTTGCTCGTAGGACCAGATACTGCATGTGATTCAACTCCATTCAGGACTGGGCAACAAACGCTGGCTCGCCTTACAAGAAACACACTCTGCTTTAAAGAAAAGAGCACTCTTCTACTCTATAGTGTTTTCTATAGGGCCAGAACAGTGAGCTTGCTCAGAACAAAAGAACTGTGCTTCCTACACACGGGCCATATCTAGTTCAACTCTGCTTAGGAAACTGACAAAAACAGTAGCTCCTCTTCAATCCAATACACTGTAATTGCTGGGAACAGACGTGAGAGATATTTGCACTGTGTATGGCAAGGGTAGCGGAATAGTGACTTTCTTTACCAGAAAACAACTCTTGCTCTTAGGACCAGAAACTGCATGTGATTCAACTCCATTTAGGACTGGGAAAGAAACGCTAGCTCGCCTTACAGGAAACACACTCTGCTTTTGAGAAAAGAGCACTCTTCTACTCTACTGTGTTTCCTAGGGTGTCCGAACAGTGAGCTTGCTCAGAACAAAAGAACTGTGCTTCCTACAAACACGGCCATATCTAGTACAACTCTGCTTAGGAACCTGACAAGAACAGCAGATCCTCTTCAGTCCAATACACTGTACTTGCTGGGAACAGACGCCAGTGCTATTTGTCCAGTGCATGGCAATGGCAGCGCAATAGTGACTTTCCTTATCAGAAAACAACTCTTGCTCCTAGGACCATAAACTGCATGTGATTCAACTCCATTTAGGACTGGAAAACAAACGCTAGCTCGCCTTACACGAAACACACTCTGCTTTTGAGAAAAGAGCACTCTTCTACTCTACTGTGTTTCCTATGGGGTCCGAACAGTGAGCTTGCTCAGAACAAAAAAACTGTGCTTCCTACACACACGGCCATATCTAGTTCAATTCTGCTTATAAACCTGACATAAACAGTAGATCCTCTTCAGTCCAATACACTGTACTTGCTGGGAACAGACGCCAGTGCTATTAGTCCTGTGTATGGCAATGTCAGTCCAATAGTGACTCTTCTTACCAGAAAACAACTCTTGCTCGTAGGACCAGAAACTGCATGTGATTCAACTCCATTTAGGACTGGGAAACAAACACTAGCTCACCTTACAAGAAACACACACTGCTTTTGAGAAATAAGCACTGTTCTACTCTACTGTGTTTCCTATGTGGTCCAAACAGTGAGCTTGCTCAGAACAAAACAACTGTGCTTCCTACACACGCCGGACATATCTCGTTCAACTCTGCTTAGGAAACTGACAAAAACAGTAGCTCCTCTTCAGTCCGATACACTGTACTTGCTGGGAACAAACGCCAGTGCTATTTGCACTGTGTATGGCAATGGGAGCGCAATAGTGACTTTCTTTACCAGAAAACAACTCTTGCTCGAAGGACCAGAAACTGCATGTGATTCAACTCCATATAGGACTGGGAAACAAACGCTAGCTCGCCTTATAAGAAACACACTCTGCTTTTGAGAAAAGAGCACTCTTCTACTCTACTGTGTTTCCTATAGGGCCAGAACAGTGAGCTTGCTCAGAACAAAAGAACTGTGCTTCCTACACAAGGCCATATCTAGTTCTACTCTGCTTAGGATACTGACAAGAACAGTAGCTCCTATTCAGTCCAATACACTGTACTTGCTGGGAAGAGACACTATTTGCACTGTGTATGGCAATATGAGCACAATAATGACTTTCCTTATCAGAAAACAACTTTTGCTCATAGGACCGGAAACTGCCTGTGATTGAACTCCATTTAGGACTAGGAAACAAACGCTAGCTCGCCTTACAAGAAACACACTCTGCTTTTGAGAAAAGAGCACTCTTCTACTCTACTGTGTTTCCTATGAGGTCCGAACAGTGAGCTTGCTCAGAACAAAAGAACTGTACTTCCTACATACACCGCCATACCTAGTTCAATTCTGCTTTGGAACCTGACAAGAACATTAGATCCTTTTCAGTCCAATACACTGTACTGCTGGGAACAGACAACAGTGCTATTTGTCCTGTGTATGGCAATGGCAGCACAATAGTGACTCTTCTTACCAGAATAGAACTCTTGCTCGTAGGACCAGAAACTGCATGGGATTCAACTCCATTTAGGACTGGGAAACAAACACTAGCTCGCCTTACAAGAAACACACTCTGCTTTTGATAAAAGAGCACTCTTCTACTCTACTGTGTTTCCTATGGGGTCCAAACAGTGAGCTTGCTCAGAACAAAACAACTGTGCTTCCTATACACACGGACCATATCTAGTAAAACTCTGCTTAGGAAACTGACAAGAACAGTAGCTCCTCTTCAGTCCAATACACTGTACTTGCTGGGAACAGACGCGAATGGTATTTGCACTGTGTATGGCAATTGGAGCACAGTAGTGACTCGTGTTACCAGAAAACAACTCTTGCTCGTAGGACAAAAAACTGCATGTGACTCAACTCTATTTAGGACTGGGAAACAAACTCTAGCTCGCCTTACAAGAAACACACTCTGCTTTTGAGAAAGGAGCACTCTTCTACTCTACTGTGTTTCGTGTAGGGCCAGAACAGTGAGCTTGCTCAGAACAAAAGAACTGTGCTTCCTACACACACAGCCATATCTAGTTCAATTCTGATTAGGAACCTGACAAGAACAGTAGATCCTCTTCAGTCCAATACACTGTACTTGCTGGGAACAGACGCCAGTGCTATTTTTCCAGTGTATGGCAATGGCAGCGCAATAGTGACTATTCTTACCATAAAACAACTCTTGCTCGTAGGACCAGAAACTGCATGTGATTCAACTCCATTTAGGACTGGGAAACAAACGCTAGCTCGCCTTACAAGAAACACACTCTGCTTTAGAGAAAAGAGCACTTTTCTACTCTACTGTGTTTCCTATAGGGCCAGAACAGTGTGCTTGCTCAGATCATAAGAACTGTGCTTCCTACACACACGGGCCATATGTAGTTCAACTCTGCTTAGGAAACTGACAAGAACAGTAGCTCCTCTTCAGTCCAATACACTGTACTTGCTGGGAACAGACACGAGTGCTATTTGCACTGTGTATGGCAATGGGAGCGCAATAGTGACTTTCCTTACCAGAAAACAACTCTTGCTCATAGGACCAGACACTGTATGTGATTCAACTCCATTTAGGACTGGGAAACAAATGCTGGCTCGCCTTACAATAAACACAATCTGCTTTAGAGAAAGAGCACTCTTCTACTCTACTGTGTTTCCTATGTGGTCCGAACAGTGAGCTTGCTCAGAACAAAAAAACTGTGCTTCCTACACACACGGCCATATCTAGTTCAATTCTGCTTATAAACCTGACAAGAACAGTAGATCCTCTTTAATCCAATACACTGTACTTGCTGGGAACAGACACCAGTGCTATTTGTCCTGTGTATGGCAATTGCAGCGCAATAGTGACTCTTCTTACAAGAAAATAACTCTTGCTCGTAGGACCAGAAACTGCATGTGATTCAACTCCATTTAGGACTGGGAAACAAACACTAGCTCGCCTTACAAGAAACACACTCTGCTTTTGAGAAAAGAGCACTCTTCTACTCTAATGTGTTTCCTATGGGGTCCAAACAGTGAGTTTGCTCAGAACAAAAAACTGTGCTTCCTACACACAGACCATATCTAGTTCAACTCTGCTTAGGAAACTGACAAGAACAGTAGCTCCTCTTCATTCCAATACACTGTATTTGCGGGGAACAGACACGAGTGCTATTTGCACTGTGTATGGCTATTGGAGCACAATAGTGACTTCCTTACCAGAAAACAACTCTTGCTCGTAGGACCAGAAACTGCATGTGATTCAACTCCATTTAGGACTGGGAAACAAACGCTAGCTCTCCTTACAAGAAACACACTCTGCTTTTGAGAAAAGAGCACTCTTCTACTCTACTGTGTTTCCTATGGGGTCCGAACAGTGAGCTTGCTCAGAACAAAAGAACTGTGCTTCCTACACACACGGATCATATCTTGTTCAACTCTGCTGAGGAAACTGACAAGAACATTTGCTCCTAATCAGTCCAATACACTGTACTTGAAGGGAACAGACGCGAGTACTATTTGCACTGTGTATGGCATTTGGAGCGCAAGAGTTACTCTTCTTACCAGAAAACAACTCTTGCTCGTAGGACCAAAAACTGCATGTGACTCAACTCCATTTAGGATTGGGAAACAAACGCAAGCTCACCTTACAAGAAAAACACTCTGCTTTAGAGAAAAGAGCACTCTTCTACTCTACTGTGTTTCCTATGGGGTCCAAACAGTGAGCTTGCTCAGAAAAAAAGAACTGTGCTTCCTACACACACGTGCCATATCTCGTTCAACTCTGCTTAGGAAACTGACAAGAACAGTAGCTCCTCTTCAGTCCAATACACTGTACTTGCTGGGAACAGACGCGAGTGCTATTTGCACTGTGTATGGCAATGGGAGCACAATAGTGACTTCCTTACCAGAAAACAACTCTTGCTCGTAGGACCAGAAACTGCATGTGATTCAACTCCATTTAGGACTGGGAAACAAAAGCTAGCTCGCTTTACAAGAAACACACTCTGCTTTTGAGAAAAGAGCACTCTTCTACTCTACTGTGTTTCCTATAGGGCAAGAACAGTGAGCTTGCTCAGAACAAAGAACTGTGCTTCCTACACACACGGACCATATCTAGTTCAACATTGCTTAGGAAACTGACAATAACAGTAGCTCCTCTTCAGTCCAATACACTGTACTTGCTGGGAACAGACGCGAGTGCTATTTGCACTGTGTATGGCAATTGGAGCGCAATAGTGACTCTTCTTACCAGAAAACATCTCTTGCTCGTAGGACCAGAAACTGCATGTGATTCAACTCCATTTAGGACTGGGAAACAAACGCTAGCTTGCCTTACAAGAAACACACTCTGCTTTTGAGAAAAGAGCACTCTTCTACTCTACTGTGTTTCCTATGGGGTCCAAACAGTGAGTTTGCTCAGAAAAAAAACTGTGCTTCCTACACACAGACCATATCTAGTTCAACTCTGCTTAGGAAACTGACAAGAACAGTAGCTCCTCTTCAGTCCAATACACTGTACTTGCGGGGAACAGACACGAGTGCTATTTGCACTGTGTATGGCTATTGGAGCACAATAGTGACTTCCTTACCAGAAAACAACTCTTGCTCATAGGACCAGAAACTGCATGTGATTCAACTCCATTTATTACTGGGAAACAAACGCTAGCTCGCCTTACAAGAAACACACTCTGCTTTTGAGAAAAGAGCACTCTTCTACTCTACTGTGTTTCCTATAGGGCCAGAACAGTGAGCTTGCTGAGAACAAAAGAACTGTGCTTCCTGCACACACAGCTAAATATCTAGTTCAACTCTGCTTAGGAACGTGACAAAAACAGTAGCTGCTCTTCAGTCCAATACACTGTACTTGCTGGGAACAGAAGCGAATGCTGTTTGCACTGTGTATGGCAATTGGAGCACAATAGTGACTCGTCTTACAAGAAAACAACTCTTGCTCGTAGGACCAAAAACTACATGTGACTCAACTCCATTTAGGACTGGGAAACAAACGCTAGCTCGCCTTACATTAACACACTCTGCTTTAGACAAAAGAGCACTTTTCTACTCTACTGTGTTTCCTATAGGGCCAGAACAGTGAGCTTGCTCAGAACAAAAGAACTGTGCTTCCTACACACACCGACCATATCTAGATCAACTCTGCTTAGGAAACTGACAAGAACAGTAGCTCCTTTTCAGTCCAATACACTGTACTTGCTGGGAACAGAATCGAGCGCTATTTGTCCTGTGTATTGCAATGGCAGCACAATAGTGACTATTCTTACCATAAAACAACTCTTGCTGGTAGGACACGAAATTGCATGTGATTCAACTCCATTTAGGACTGGGAAACAAACGCTAGCTCGCCTTTCAAGAAACACACTCTGCTTTAGAGAAAAGAACATTTTTCTTCTCTACTGTGTTTCCTATAGGGCCAGAACAGTGAGCTTGCTCAGAACAAAAGAACTGTGCTTCCTACACACACCGACCATATCTAGTTCAACTCTGCTTAGGAAACTGACAAGAACAGTAGCTCCTCTTCAGTCCAATACACTGTACTTGCTGGGAACAGACGCGAGTGCTATTTGTACTGTGTATGGCAAGGGGAGCGCAATAGTGACTTTTCTTACCAGAAAACAACTCCTGCTCTTAGGACCAGAAACTGCATGTGATTCAACTCCATTTAGGACTGGGAAACAAACACTAGCTCGCCTTACGAGAAACACACTCTGCTTTTGAGAAAAGAGCACTCTTCTACTCTACTGTGTTTCCTATGGTGTCCAAACAGTGAGATTGCTCAGAACAAATGAACTGTGCTTCCAAAATACACGGCCATATCTAGTTCAATTCTGCTTAGGAACCTGACACGAACAGTAGATCCTCTTCAGTCCAATACACTGTACTTGCTGGGAACAGACGCCAGTGCTATTTGTCCTGTGTATGGCAATGGCAGCGCAATAGTGACTTCCCTTACCAGAAAACAACTCTTGCTCGTAGGACCAGAAACTGCATGGGATTCAACTCCATTTAGGACTGGGAAAGAAACACTAGCTCGCCTTACAAGAAACACACTCTGCTTTAGATAAAGAGCACTTTTCTACTCTACTGTGTTTCCTATAGGGCCAGAACAGTGAGCTTGCTCAGAACAAAAGAACTGTGCTTCCTACACACACGGACCATATCTAGTTCAACTCTGCTTAGGAAACTGACAAGAACAGTAGCTCCTCTTCAGTCCAATTAACTGTACTTGTGGGGAACAGACGCGAGTGCTATTTGCACTGCATATGGCAATTGGAGCACAATATTGACTCGTCTTACCAGAAAACAACTCTTGCTCGTAGGACAAAAAACTGCATGTGACTCAACTCCATTTAGGACTGGGAAACAAACGCTAGCTCGCCTTACAAGAAACACACTCTGCTTTTGAGAAAAGAGCACTCTTCTACTCTACTGTGTTTCCTATGTGTTCCGAAGTGTGAGCTTGCTCATAACAAAAGAACTGTGCTTCCTACACACACGGCCATATCTAGTTCAAGTCTGCTTAGGAACCTAACAAGAACAGTAGATCCTCTTCAGTCCAATACACTGTACTTGCTGGGAACAGACGCCAGTGCTATTTGTCCTGTGTATGGCAATGGCAGCGCAATAGTGACTTTCCTTACCAGAAAACAACTCTTGCTTGTAGGACCAGAAACTGCATGTGATTCAACTCCATTTAGGACTGGGAAACAAACTCTAGCACGCTTTACAAGAAACACACTCTGCTTTTGAGAAAAGAGCACCCTTCTACTCTACTGTGTTTCCTATTGGGCCAGAACAGTGAGCTTGCTCAGAAAAAAAGAACTGTGCTTCCTACCCACACGGGCCTTATCTAGTTCAACTCTGCTTAGGAAACTGACAAGAACAGTAGCTCCTCTTCAGTCTGATACACTGTACTTGCTGGGAACAGACGCATGTGCTATTTGCACTGTGTATGGCAATGGGAGCGCAATAGTGACTTTCCTTAACAGAAAACAACTCTTGCTCGTAGGACCAGAAACTGCATGTGATTCCACTCCATTTGGACTGGGAAACAAACGCTAGCTCTCCTTACAAGAAACACACTCTGCTTTAGAGAAAAGAGCACTCTTCTACTCTACTGTGTTTCCTATGGGGTCCAAACAGTGAGCTTGCTCAGAACAAAAGAACTGTGCTTCCTACACACACGGACCATATCTAGTTCAGCTCTGCTTAGGAAACTGACAAGAACAGTAGCTCCTCTTCAGTCCAATACATTGTACTTGCTGGGAACAGATGCCAGTGCTATTTGTCCTGTGTAGGGCAATGGCAGCACAATATTGACTCTTCTTAACAGAAAACAACTCTTGCTCGTAGGACCAGAAACTGTATGTGATTCAACTCCATTTAGGACTGGGAAACAAACGCTAGCTCGCCTTACAAGAAACGCACTCTGCTTTTGAGAAAAGAGCACTCTTCTACTCTACTGTGTTTCCTATGGGGTCCGAACAGTGAGCTTGCTCAGAACAAAACAACTGTGCTTCCTACACAGACGGACCATATCTAGTAAAACTCTGCTTAGGAACCTGACAAGAATGGTAGCTCCTCTTGAGTCCAATACACTGTACTTCCTGGGAACAGAAGCGAGTGCTATTTGCACTGTGTATGGCAATTTGAGCACAATAGTGACTCGTGTTACAAGAAAACAACTCTTGCTCATAGGACCAAAAACTGCATGTGACTCAACTCCATTTAGGATTGGGAAACAAACGCTAGCTCGCCTTACAAGAAACACACTCTGCTTTAGTGAAAAGAGCACTTTTCTACTCTACTGTGTTTCCTATAGGGCCAGAACAGTGAGCTTGATCAGAACAAAAGAACTGTGCTTCCTACATACACCGACCATATCTAGTTCAACTCTGCTTAGGAAACTGACAAGAACAGTAGCTCCTCTTCAGTCCAATACACTGTACTTGCTGAAAACAGACGCGAGTGCTATTTGTCCTGTGTATGGCAATGGCAGCACAATAGTGACTATTCTTACCATAAAACAACTCTTGCTTGTAGGACCAGAAACTGCATGTGATTCAACTCCATTTAGGACTGGGAAACAAACGCTAGCTCGCCTTACAAGAAACGCACTCTGCTTTTGAGAAAAGAGCACTCTTCTACTCTACTGTGTTTCCTATGGGGTCCAAACAATGAGCTTGCTCAGAACAAAAGAACTGTGCTTCCTACACACACGGACCATATCTAGTTCAACTCTGCTGAGGAAACTGACAAGAACAGTTGCTCCTAATCAGTCCAATACACTGTACTTGAAGGGGAACAGACACGAGTACTTTTTGCACTGTGTATGGCATTTGGAGCGCAAGAGTTACTCTTCTTACCAGAAAACAACTCTTGCTTGTAGGACCAAAAACTGCATGTGACTCAACTCCATTTAGGACTGGGAAACAAACGCGAGCTCACCTTACAAGAAAAAAACTCTGCTTTAGAGAAAAGAGCACTCTTCTACTCTACTGTGTTTCCTATAGGGCCAGAACAGTGAGCTTGCAGAGAACAAAAGAACTGTGCTTCCTACACACACGGACCATATCTAGTTCAACTCTGCTTAGGAAACTGACAATAACAGTAGCTCCTATTCAGTCCAATACACTCTACTTGCTGGGAACAGACGCCAGTGCTATTTGCACTGTGTAAGGCAATTGGAGCACAATAGTGACTTCCTTACCAGAAAACAACTCTTGCTCGTAGGACCAGAAACTGCATGTGATTCAACTCCATTTAGGACTGGGAAACAAACGCTAGCTTGCCTTACAAGAAACACACTCTGCTTTTGAGAAAAGAGCACTCTTCTACTCTACTGTGTTTCCTATGGGGTCCAAACAGTGAGTTTGCTCAGAAAAAAAACTGTGCTTCCTACACACAGACCATATCTAGTTCAACTCTGCTTAGGAAACTGACAAGAACAGTAGCTCCTCTTCAGTCCCAATACACTGTACTTGCGGGGAACAGACACGAGTGCTATTTGCACTGTGTATGGCTATTGGAGAACAATAGTGACTTCCTTACCAGAAAACAACTCTTGCTCATAGGACCAGAAACTGCATGTGATTCAACTCCATTTAGGACTGGGAAACAAACGCTAGCTCGCTTACAAGAAACACACTCTGCTTTGAGAAAAGAGCACTCTTCTACTCTACTGTGTTTCCTATAGGGCCAGAACAGTGAGCTTGCTGAGAACAAAAGAACTGTGCTTCCTGCACACACAGCTAAATATCTAGTTCAACTCTGCTTAGGAACGTGACAAAAACAGTAGCTGCTCTTCAGTCCAATACACTGTACTTGCTGGGAACAGAAGCGAGTGCTGTTTGCACTGTGTATGGCAATTGGAGCACAATAGTGACTCGTCTTACAAGAAAACAACTCTTGCTCGTAGGACCAAAAACTACATGTTACTCAACTCCATTTAGGACTGGGAAACAAACGCTAGCTCGCCTTACAAGAAACACACTCTGCTTTAGACAAAAGAGCACTTTTCTACTCTACTGTGTTTCCTATAGGGCCAGAACAGTGAGCTTGCTCAGAACAAAAGAACTGTGCTTCCTACACACACCGACCATATCTAGTTCAACTCTGCTTAGGAAACTGACAAGAACAGTAGCTCCTTTTCAGTCCAATACACTGTACTTGCTGGGAACAGATGCGAGCACTATTTGTCCTGTGTATTGCAATGGCAGCACAATAGTGACTATTCTTACCATAAAACAACTCTTGCTGGTAGGACACGAAATTGCATGTGATTCAACTCCATTTAGGACTGGGAAACAAACGCTAGCTCGCCTTTCAAGAAACACACTCTGCTTTAGAGAAAAGAACATTTTTCTTCTCTACTGTGTTTCCTATGTGTTCCGAAGTGTGAGCTTGCTCATAACAAAAGAACTGTGCTTCCTACACACACGGCCATATCTAGTTCAAGTCTGCTTAGGAACCTAACAAGAACAGTAGATCCTCTTCAGTCCAATACACTGTACTTGCTGGGAACAGACGCCAGTGCTATTTGTCCTGTGTATGGCAATGGCAGCGCAATAGTGACTTTCCTTACCAGAAAACAACTCTTGCTTGTAGGATCAGAAACTGCATGTTATTCAACTCCATTTAGGACTGGGAAACAAACTCTAGCACGCTTTACAAGAAACACACTCTGCTTTTGAGAAAAGAGCACTCTTCTACTCTACTGTGTTTCCTATTGGGCCAGAACAGTGAGCTTGCTCAGAAAAAAAGAACTGTGCTTCCTACCCACACGGGCCTTATCTCGTTCAACTCTGCTTAGGAAACTGACAAGAACAGTAGCTCCTCTTCAGTCTGATACACTGTACTTGCTGGGAACAGACGCATGTGCTATTTGCACTGTGTATGGCAATGGGAGCGCAATAGTGACTTTCCTTACCAGAAAACAACTCTTGCTCGTAGGACCAGAAACTGCATGTGATTCCACTCCATTTGGACTGGGAAACAAACGCTAGCTCTCCTTACAAGAAACACACTCTGCTTTAGAGAAAAGAGCACTCTTCTACTCTACTGTGTTTCCTATGGGGTCCAAACAGTGAGCTTGCTCAGAACAAAAGAACTGTGCTTCCTACACACACGGACCATATCTAGTTCAGCTCTGCTTAGGAAACTGACACGACAGTAGCTCCTCTTCAGTCCAATACATTGTACTTGCTGGGAACAGATGCCAGTGCTATTTGTCCTGTGTAGGGCAATGGCAGCGCAATATTGACTCTTCTTAACAGAAAACAACTCTTGCTCGTAGGACCAGAAACTGCATGTGATTCAACTCCATTTAGGACTGGAAAACAAACACTAGCTCGCCTTACAAGAAAGACACTCTGCTTTTGAGAAAAGAGCACTCTTCTACTCTACTGAGTTTCCTATGGGGTCCAAACAGTGAGCTTGCTCAGAACAAAAGAACTGTGCTTCCTACACACACCGACCATATCTAGTTCAACTCTGCTTAGGAAAATGACAAGAACAGTAGCTGTTCTTCAGTCCGATACACTGTATTTGCTGGAAACAGAAGCGAGTGCTATTTGCATTGTGTATGGCAATGGGAGCTCAATAGTTACTTTCCTTACCAGAAAACAACTCTTGCTCGTAGGACCAGAAACTGCATGTGATTCAACTCCATTTAGGACTGGGAAACAAACGCTAGCTCGCCTTACAAGAAACACACTCTGCTTTAGAGAAAAGAGCACTCTTCTACTCTACTGTGTTTCCTATAGGGCCAGAACAGTGAGCTTGCTCAGAACAAAAGAACTGTGCTTCCTACACACACGGGCCATATCTAGTTCAACTCTGCTTAGGAAACTGACAAGAACAGTAGCTCCTCTTCAGTCCAACACATTGTACTTTCGGGGAACAGACGCGAGTGCTATTTGCACAGTGTCTGGCTATTGGAGCACAATAGTGACTCGTCTTACCAGAAAACAACTCTTGCTCGTAGGACAAAAAACTGTACGTGATTCAACTCCATTTAGGACTGGAAAACAAATGCTAGCTCGCCTTACAAGAAACACAATCTGCTTTAGAGAAAAGAGCACTCTTCTACTCTACTGTGTTTCCTATGGGGTCCAAACAGTGAGCTTGCTCAGAACAAAAAACTGTGCTTCCTACACACACGGCCATATCTAGTTCAATTCTGCTTATAAACCTGACAAGAACAGTAGATCCTCTTCAGTCCAATACACTGTACTTGCTGGGAACAGACGCCAGTGCTATTTGACCTGTGTATGGCAATGGCAGCGCAATAGTGACTTCCCTTACCAGAAAACAACTCTTGCTCATAGGACCAGAAACTGCATGTGACTCAACTCCATTTAGGACTGGGAAACAAACGCTAGCTCGCCTTACAAGAAAAACACTCTGCTTTTGAGAAAAGAGCACTCTTCTACTCTACTGTGTTTCCTATGTGTTCCGAAGTGTGAGCTTGCTCATAACAAAAGAACTGTGCTTCCTACACACACGGCCATATCTAGTTCAAGTCTGCTTAGGAACCTAACAAGAACAGTAGATCCTCTTCAGTCCAATACACTGTACTTGCTGGGAACAGACGCCAGTGCTATTTGTCCTGTGTATGGCAATGGCAGCGCAATAGTGACTTTCCTTACCAGAAAACAACTCTTGCTTGTAGGACCAGAAACTGCATGTGATTCAACTCCATTTAGGACTGGGAAACAAACTCTAGCACGCTTTACAAGAAACACACTCTGCTTTTGAGAAAAGAGCACTCTTCTACTCTACTGTGTTTCCTATTGGGCCAGGACAGTGAGCTTGCTCAGAACAAAAGAACTGTGCTTCCTACCCACACGGGCCTTATCTAGTTCAACTCTGCTTAGGAAACTGACAAGAACAGTAGCTCCTCTTCAGTCTGATACACTGTACTTGCTGGGAACAGACGCATGTGCTATTTGCACTGTGTATGGCAATGGGAGCGCAATAGTGACTTTCCTTAACAGAAAACAACTCTTGCTCGTAGGACCAGAAACTGCATGTGATTCCACTCCATTTGGACTGGGAAACAAACGCTAGCTCTCCTTACAAGAAACACACTCTGCTTTAGAGAAAAAAGCACTCTTCTACTCTACTGTGTTTCCTATGGGGTCCAAACAGTGAGCTTGCTCAGAACAAAAGAACTGTGCTTCCTACACACACGGACCATATCTAGTTCAGCTCTGCTTATGAAACTGACACGAACAGTAGCTCCTCTTCAGTCCAATACATTGTACTTGCTGGGAACAGATGCCAGTGCTATTTGTCCTGTGTAGGGCAATGGCAGCGCAATATTGACTCTTCTTAACAGAAAACAACTCTTGCTCGTAGGACCAGAAACTGCATGTGATTCAACTCCATTTAGGACTGGAAAAAAAACGCTAGCTCGCCTTACGAGAAAGACACTCTGCTTTTGAGAAAAGAGCACTCTTCTACTCAACTGAGTTTCCTATGGGGTCCAAACAGTGAGCTTGCTCAGAACAAAAGAACTGTGCTTCCTACACACACCGACCATATCTAGTTCAACTCTGCTTAGGAAAATGACAAGAACAGTAGCTATTCTTCAGTCCGATACACTGTATTTGCTGGGAACAGAAGCGAGTGCTATTTGCACTGTGTATGGCAATGGGAGCTCAATAGTTACTTTCCTTACCAGAAAACAACTCTTGCTCGTAGGACCAGAAACTGCATGTGATTCAACTCCATTTAGGACTGGGAAACAAACGCTAGCTCGCCTTACAAGAAACACACTCTGCTTTAGAGAAAAGAGCACTCTTCTACTCTACTGTGTTTCCTATAGGGCCAGAACAGTGAGCTTGCTCAGAACAAAAGAACTGTGCTTCCTACACACACGGGCCATATCTAGTTCAACTCTGCTTAGGAAACTGACAAAAACAGTAGCTCCTCTTCAGTCCAACACACGGTACTTGCGGGGAACAGACGCGAGTGCTATTTGCACAGTGTATGGCTATTGGAGCACAATAGTGACGCGTCTTACCAGAAAACAACTCTTGCTCGTAGGACAAAAAACTGTATATGATTCAACTCCATTTAGGACTGGGAAACAAATGCTAGCTCGCCTTACAAGAAACACAATCTGCTTTAGAGAAAAGAGCACTCTTCTACTCTACTGTGTTTCCTATGGGGTCCGAACAGTGAGCTTGCTCAGAACAAAAAAACTGTGCTTCCTACACACACGGCCATATCTAGTTCAATTCTGTTTATAAACCTGACAAGAACAGTAGATCCTCTTCAGTCCAATACACTGTACTTGCTGGGAAAGACGCCAGTGCTATTTATCCTGTGTATGGCAATGGCAGCGCAATAGTGACTCTTCTTACCAGAAAACAACTCTTGCTCATAGGACCAGAAACTGCTTGTGATTCTACTCCATTTAGGACTGGGAAACCAACACTAGCTCGCCTTACAAGAAACACACTCTGCTTTTGAGAAAAGAGCACGCTTCTACTCTACTGTGTTTCCTATGTGGTCTAAACAGTGAGTTTGCTCAGAACAAAAAACTGTGCTTCCTACACACAGACCATATCTAGTTCAACTCTGCTTAGGAAACTGACAAGAACAGTAGCTCCTCTTCAGTCCAATACACTGTACTTGCGGGGAACAGACACGAGTGCTATTTGTACTGTGTATGGCTATTAGAGCACAATAGTGACTTCCTTACCAGAAAACAACTCTTGCTCGTAGGACCAGAAACTGCATGTGATTCAACTCCATTTAGGACTGGGAAACAAACGCTAGCTCGCCTTACAAGAAACACACTCTGCTTTTGAGAAAAGAGCACTCTTCTACTGTACTGTGTTTCCTATGGGGTCCAAAGAGTGAGCTTGCTCAGAACAAAAGAACTGTGCTTCCTACACACACGGACCATATCTAGTTCAACTCTGCTGAGGAAACTGACAAGAAGAGTTGCTCCTAATCAGTCCAATACACTGTACTTGAAGGGAACAGACGCGAGTACTATTTGCACTGTGTATGGCATTTGGAGCACAAGAGTTACACTTCTTACCAGAAAACAACTCTTGATCGTAGGATCAAAAACTGCATGTGACTCAACTCCATTTAGGACTGGGAAACAAACGCGAGCTCACCTTACAAGAAAAACACTCTGCTTTAGAGAAAAGAGCACTCTTCTCCTCTACTGTGTTTCCTATGGGGTCCAAACAGTGAGCTTGCTCAGAACAAAAGAATTGTGCTTCCTACACACACGGGCCATATCTCGTTCAACTCTGCTTAGGAAACTGACAAGAACAGTAGCTCCTCTTCAGTCCAATACACTGTACTTGCTGGGAACAGAAGCGAGTGCTATTTACACTGTGTATGGCAATGGGAGCGCAATAGAGACTTCCTTACCAGAAAACAACTCTTGCTCGTAGGACCAGAAACTGCATGTGATTCAACTCCATTTAGGACTGGGAAACAAATGCTAGCTCGCTTTACAAGAAACACACTCTGCTTTTAAGAAAAGAGCACTCTTCTACTCTACTGTGTTTCCTGTAGGGCCAGAATAGTGAGCTTGCTGAGAACAAAAGAACTGTGCTTCCTACACACACGGGCCATATCTAGTTCAACTCTGCTTAGGAAACTGACAAAAACAGTAGCTCCTCTTCAGTCCAACACACGGTACTTGCGGGGAACAGACGCGAGTGCTATTTGCACAGTGTATAGCTATTGGTGCACAATAGTGACTCGTCTTACCAGAAAACAACTCTTGCTCGTAGGACAAAAAACTGTATATGATTCAACTCCATTTAGGACTGGGAAACAAATGCTAGCTCGCCTTACAAGAAACACAATCTGCTTTAGAGAAAAGAGCACTCTTCTACTCTACTGTGTTTCCTATGGGGTCCGAACAGTGAGCTTGCTCAGAACAAAAAAACTGTGCTTCCTACACACACGGCCATATCTAGTTCAATTCTGTTTATAAACCTGACAAGAACAGTAGATCCTCTTCAGTCCAATACACTGTACTTGCTGGGAACAGACGCCAGTGCTATTTATCCTGTGTATGGCAATGGCAGCGCAATAGTGACTCTTCTTACCAGAAAACAACTCTTGCTCATAGGACCAGAAACTGCTTGTGATTCTACTCCATTTAGGACTGGGAAACCAACACTAGCTCGCCTTACAAGAAACACACTCTGCTTTGGAGAAAAGAGCACGCTTCTACTCTACTGTGTTTCCTATGTGGTCTAAACAGTGAGTTTGCTCAGAACAAAAAACTGTGCTTCCTACACACAGACCATATCTAGTTCAACTCTGCTTAGGAAACTGACAAGAACAGTAGCTCCTCTTCAGTCCAATACACTGTACTTGCGGGGAACAGACACGAGTGCTATTTGTACTGTGTATGGATATTAGAGCACAATAGTGACTTCCTTACCAGAAAACAACTCTTGCTCGTAGGACCAGAAACTGCATGTGATTCAACTCCATTTAGGACTGGGAAACAAACGCTAGCTCGCCTTACAAGAAACACACTCTGCTTTTGAGTAAAGAGCACTCTTCTACTGTACTGTGTTTCCTATGGGGTCCAAAGAGTGAGCTTGCTCAGAACAAAAGAACTGTGCTTCCTACACACACGGACCATATCTAGTTCAACTCTGCTGAGGAAACTGACAAGAAGAGTTGCTCCTAATCAGTCCAATACACTGTACTTGAAGGGAACAGACGCGAGTACTATTTGCACTGTGTATGGCATTTGGAGCACAAGAGTTACACTTCTTACCAGAAAACAACTCTTGATCGTAGGATCAAAAACTGCATGTGACTCAACTCCATTTAGGACTGGGAAACAAACGCGAGCTCACCTTACAAGAAAAACACTCTGCTTTAGAGAAAAGAGCACTCTTCTACTCTACTGTGTTTCCTATGGGGTCCAAACAGTGAGCTTGCTCAGAACAAAAGAATTGTGCTTCCTACACACACGGACCATATCTCGTTCAACTCTGCTTAGGAAACTGACAAGAACAGTAGCTCCTATTCAGTCCAATACACTGTACTTGCTGGGAACAGAAGCGAGTGCTATTTGCACTGTGTATGGCAATGGGAGCGCAATAGTGACTTCCTTACCAGAAAACAACTCTTGCTCGTAGGACCAGAAACTGCATGTGATTCAACTCCATTTAGGACTGGGAAACAAATGCTAGCTCGCTTTACAAGAAACACACTCTGCTTTTAAGAAAAGAGCACTCTTCTACTCTACTGTGTTTCCTATAGGGCCAGAACAGTGAGCTTGCTGAGAACAAAAGAACTGTGCTTCCTACACACACGGACCATATCTAGTTCAACTCTGCTTAGGAAACTGACAAGAACAGTAGCTCCTATTCAATCCAATACACTGTACTTGCTGGGAACAGACGCCAGTGCTATTTGCACTGTGTAAGGCAATTGGAGCACAATAGTGACTTCCTTACCAGAAAACAACTCTTGCACGTAGGACCAGAAACTGGATGTGATTCAACTCCATTTAGGACTGGGAAACAAACGCTAGCTCGCCTTACAAGAAACACACTCTGCTTTTGAGAAAAGGGCACTCTTCTACTCTACTGTGTTTCCTATAGGGCCAGAACAGTGAGCTTGCTCAGAACAAAAGAACTGTGCTTCCTACACACACGGGCCATATCTAGTTCAACTCTGCTTAGGAAACTGACAAGAACAGTAGCTCCTCTTCAGTCCAATACACTGTACTTTCTGGGAACAGACGCGAGTACTGTTTGCACTGTGTATGGCAATGGGAGCGCAATAGTGATTTCCTTACCATAAAACAACTCTTGCTCGTAGGAACAGAAACTGCATGTGATTCAACTCCATTTAGGACTGGGAAACAAATGCTAGCTCGCCTTCATGAAACACACTCTGCTTTTGAGAAAAGAGCACTCTTCTACCCTACTGTGTTTCCAATGGGGTCCGAACAGTGAGCTTGCTCAGAACAAAAGAACTGTGCTTCCTACACACACGGCCATATCTAGTTCAATTTTGCTTATAAACCTGACAAGAACAGTAGATCCTCTTCAGTCCAATACACTGTACTGCTGGGAACAGACAACAGTGCTATTTGCCCTGTGTATGAAAATGGGAGCGCAATAGTAACTCTTCTTACCAGAAAACAACTCTTGCTGGTAGGACCAGAAACTGCATGAGATTCAACTCCATTTAGGACTGGGAAACAAACGCTAGCTCACCTTACAAGAAACACACTCTGCTTTTGAGAAAAGAGCCCTCTTCTACTCTAAAGTGTTTCCTATAGGGCCAAAACAGTGAGCTTGCTCATTACAAAAGAACTGTGCTTCCTACACACACGGTCATATCTAGTTCAATTCTGCTTAGGAAACTGACAAGAATAGTAGATCCTCTTCAGTCCAATACACTGTACTTGCTGGGAACAGACGCGAGTGCTATTTGCACTGTGTATGGCAATGGGAGCGCAATAGTGACTTTCCTTAACAGAAAACAACTCTTGCTCGTAGGACCAGAAACTGCATGTGATTCATCTCCATTTAGGACTAGGAAACAAACACTAGCTCGCCTTACAAGAAACACACTCTGATTTAAAGAAAAAAGCACTCTTCTACTCTACTGTGTTTCCTAAGAGGTCTGAACAGTGAACTTGCTCAGAACAAAAGAACTGTGCTTCCTACACACACGGCCATACCTAGTTCAATTCTGCTTAGGAACCTGACAAGAACAGTAGATCCTCTTCAGTCCAATACACTGTACATGCTGGGAACAGACGCGAGTGCTATTTGCCCTGTGTATGACAATGGGAGCACAATAGTGACTCTTCTTACCAGAAAACAACTCTTGCTCGTAGGACCAGAGACTGCATGTGATTCAACTCCATTTAGGACTAGGAAACAAACACTAGCTCGCCTTACAAGAAACACACTCTGATTTAGAGAAAAAAGCACTCTTCTACTCTACTGTGTTTCCTAAGAGGTCTGAACAGTGAACTTGCTCAGAACAAAAGAACTGTGCTTCCTACACACACGGCCATACCTAGTTCAATTCTGCTTAGGAACCTGACAAGAACAGTAGATCCTCTTCAGTCCAATACACTGTACATGCTGGGAACAGACGCGAGTGCTATTTGCCCTGTGTATGACAATGGGAGCACAATAGTGACTCTTCTTACCAGAAAACAACTCTTGCACGTAGGACCAGAGACTGCATGTGATTCAACTCCATTTAGGACTAGGAAACAAACACTAGCTCGCCTTACAATAAACACACTCTGATTTAGAGAAAAAAGCACTCTTTTTCTCTACTGTGTTTCCTAAGAGGTCTGAACAGTGAACTTGCTCAGAACAAAATAACTGTGCTTCCTTCACACGGTCATACCTAGTTCAATTCAAATACACTGTACTGCTGGGAACAGACAACTCTGCTTTTGAGAAAAGAGCAATCTTCTACTCCACTGTGTTTCCTTGGTGTCCAAACAGAGAGCTTGCTCAGAACAAAACAACTGTGCTTCCTACATACACGGACCATATCTAGTAAAACTCGCCTTCATGAAACACACTCTGCTTTTGAGAAAAGAGCACTCTTCTACCCTACTGTGTTTCCTATGGGGTCCAAACAGTGAGCTTGCTCAGAACAAAACAACTGTGCTTCCTACACACACCGCCATACCTAGTTCAATTCTGCTTAGGAACCTGACAAGAACAGTAGATCCTCTTCAGTCCAATACACTGCACTTGCTGGGAACAGACGCGAGTGCTATTTTCCCTGTGTATGACAATGGGAGGGCAATAGTGACTCTTCTTACCAGAAAAGAACTCTTGCTCGTAGGACCAGAAACTGCATGAGATTCAACTCCATTTAGGACTGGGAAACAAACGCTAGCTCGCCTTACAAGAAACACACTCTGCTTTAGAGAAAAGAGCACTTTCTACTCTACTGTGTTTCCTATAGGGCCAAAACAGTGAGATTGCTCAGAACAAAAGAACTGTTCTTCCTACACACACGATCATATCTAGTACAATTCTGCTTAGGAAACTGACAATAATAGTAGATCCTTTCAGTCCAATACACTGCACTTGCTGGGAACAGACGCGAGTGCTATTTGCACTGTGTATGGCAATGGGAGCACAATAGTGACTTTCCTTACCAGAAAACAACTCTTGCTAGTAGGACCAGAAACTGCATGTTATTCAACTCCATATAGTACTGGGAAACAAACGCTAGCTCGCCTTACAAGAAACACACTCTGATTTTGAGAAAAGAGCACTGTTCTACTCTACTGTGTTTCCTATAGGGCCAGAAAAGTGAGCTTGCTCAGAACAAAAGAACTGTGCTTCCTACACACGGCCATATCTAGTTCAACTATGCTTACGAACCTGACAAGAACAGTAGACCCTCTTCAGTCCAATACACTGTACATGCTGGGAACAGACGCCAGTGCTATTTACCCTGTGTATGACAATGGGAGCACAATAGTGACTCTTCTTACCAGAAAACAACTCTTGCTCGTAGGACCAGAGACTGCATGTGATTCATCTCCATTTAGGACTAGGAAACAAACACTAGCTCGCCTTACAAGAAACACACTCTGATTTAGAGAAAAAAGCACTCTTCTACTCTACTGTGTTTCCTAAGAGGTCTGAACAGTGAACTTGCTCAGAACAAAAGAACTGTGCTTCCTACACACACGGCCATACCTAGTTCAACTCTGCTTAGGAACCTGACAAGAACAGTAGATCCTCTTCAGTCCAATACACTGTACATGCTGGGAACAGACGCGAGTGCTATTTGCCCTGTGTATGACAATGTGAGCACAATAGTGACTCTTCTTACAAGAAAACAACTCTTGCTCGTAGGACCAGAGACTGCATGTGATTCAACTCCATTTAGTACTAGGAAACAAACACTAGCTCGCCTTACAAGAAACACCCTCTGATTTAGAGAAAAAAGCACTCTTGTACTCTACTCTGTTTCCTAAGAGGTCTGAACAGTGAACTTGCTCAGAACAAAAGAACTGTTCTTCCTACACACGGCCATACCTAGTTCAATTCTGCTTAGGAACCTGACAAGAACAGTAGATCCTCTTCAGTCCAATACACTGTACTGCTGGGAACCGACAACAGTGCTATTTTTCCTGTGTGTGGCAATAGCAGCGCAATAGTGTCTCTTCTTACCAGAAAAAAACTCTTGATCGTAGGAGCAGAAACTGCATGTGATTCAACTCCATTTAGGACTGGGAAACAAACGCTAGCTCGCCTTACAAGAAACACACTCTGCTTTTGAGAAAAGAGCACTGTTCTACTCTACTGTGTTTCCTATAGGGCCAGAACAGTGAGCTTGATCAGAACAAAAGAACTGTGCTTCCTACACACACGGGCCATATCTAGTTCAACTCTGCTTAGGAACCTGACAAGAACAGTAGATCCTCGTCAGTCCAATACACTGTACATGATGGGAACAGACGCCAGTGCTATTTGCCCTGTGTATTTCAATGGGAGCACAATAGTGACTCTTCTTACCAGAAAACAACTCTTTCTCGTAGGACCAGAAACTGCATGTGTTTCAACTCGATTTAGGACTGGGAAACAAACTCTAGCTCGCCTTACAAGAAACACACTCTGCTTTTGAGAAAAGAGCACTCTTCTACTCTACTGTGATTCTAATTGGGTCCAAACAGTGAGCTTGCTCAGAACAAAAGAACTGTGCTTCCTACACATGGGCCATATCTCGTTCAACTCTGCTTAGGAAACTGACAAGAACAGTAGCTCCTATTTTGTCCAATACACTGTACTTGCTGGGAAGAGACGCGAGTGCTATTTGCACTGTGTATGGAAATTGGAGCGCAATAGTGACTCTTCTTACCAGAAAACAACTCTTGCTCGTAGGAGCAAAAACTGCATGTGACTCAACTCCATTTTGGACTGGGAAACAAACGCTAGCTCGCCTTACAAGAAACACACTCTGCTTTTGAGAAAAGAGCACTCTTCTACGCTACTGTGTTTCGTATAGGGCCAAAACAATGAGCTTGCTCAGAACAAAAGAACTGTGCTTCCTACACACAGGGTCATATCTAGTCCAATTCTGCTTAGGAAAGTGACAAGAATAGTAGATCTTCTTCAGTCCAATACACTGTACTTGCTGGGAACAGACGCGAGTGCTATTTGCCCTGTGTATGAAAATGGGAGCGCAATAGTAACTCTTCTTACCAGAAAACAACTCTTGCTGGTAGGACCAGAAACTGCATGAGATTCAACTCCATTTAGGACTGGGAAAAAAACGCTAGCTCACCTTACAAGAAACACACTCTGCTTTTGAGAAAAGAACCCTCTTCTACTCTAAAGTGTTTCCTATAGGGCCAAAACAGTGAGCTTGCTCAGAACAAAAGAACTGTGCTTCCTACACACACGGTCATATCTAGTTCAATTCTGCTTAGGAAACTGACAAGAATAGTAGATCCTCTTCAGTCCAATACACTGTACTTGCTGGGAACAGACGCGAGTGCTATTTGCACTGTGTATAGCAATGGGGGCACAATAGTGACTTTCCTTACCAGAAAACAACTCTTGCTCGTAGGACCAGAAACTGCATGTGATTCAACTCCATATAGGACTGGGAAACAAACGCTAGCTCGCCTTACAATAAACACACTCTGCTTTTGAGAAAAGAGCACTCTTCTACTCTACTGTGTTTCCTATAGGGCCAGAAAAGTGAGCTTGCTCAGAACAAAAGAACTGTGCTTCCTACACACGGCCATATCTAGTTCAACTCTGCTTACGAACCTGACAAGAACAGTAGACCCTCTTCAGTCCAATACACTGTACATGCTGGGAACAGACGCCAGTGCTATTTGCCCTGTGTATGACAATGTGAGCACAATAGTGACTCTTCTTACCAGAAAACAACTCTTGCTCGTAGGACCAGAGACTGCATGTGATTCAACTCCATTTAGGACTAGGAAACAAACACTAGCTCGCCTTACAAGAAACACCCTCTGATTTAGAGAAAAAAGCACTCTTCTACTCTACTGTGTTTCCTAAGAGGTCTGAACAGTGAACTTGCTCAGAACAAAAGAACTGTTCTTCCTACACACGGCCATACCTAGTTCAATTCTGCTTAGGAACCTGACAAGAACAGTAGATCCTCTTCAGTCCAATACACTGTACTGCTGGGAACAGACAACAATTCTATTTGTCCTGTGTATGGCAATGGCAGCGCAATAGTGACTCTTCTTACCAGAAAACAACTCTTGCTCGTAGGACCAGAAACTGCATGCGATTCAACTCCATTTAGGACTGGGAAACAAACGCTAGCTCGCCTTACAAGAAACACACTCTGCTTTTGAGAAAAGAGCAATCTTCTACTCTACTGTGTTTCCTTGGTGTCCAAACAGTGAGCATGCTCAGAACAAAACAACTGTGCTTCCTACACACACGGACCATATCTAGTAAAACTCTGCTTAGGAACCTGACAAGAACAGTAGCTCCTCTTCAGTCCAATACACTGTACTTGCTGGGAACAGACGTGAGTGCTATTTGCACTGTGTATGGCAATTGGAGCACAATAGTGACTCGTCTTACCAGAAAACAACTCTTGCTGGTAGGACAAAAAACTGCATGTGACTCAAATCCATTTAGGACTGGGAAACAAACGCTAGCTCGCCTTATGAGAAACACACTCTGCTTTTGAGAAAAGAGCACTCTTCTACTCTACTGTGTTTCCTATAGGGCCAGTACAGTGAGCTTGCTCAGAACAAAAGAACTGTGCTTCCTACACACACGGGCCATATCTAGTTCAACTCTGCTTAGGAAACTGACAAGAACAGTAGCTCCTCTTCAGTCCAATACACTGTACTTTCTGAGAACAGACGGGAGTACTATTTGCACTGTGTATGGCAATGGGAGTGCAATAGTGATTTCCTTACCATAAAACAACTCTTGCTCGTAGGACCAGAAACTGCATGTGATTCAACTCCATTTAGGACTGGGAAACAAATGCTAGCTCGCCTTCATGAAACACACTCTGCTTTTGAGAAAAGAGCACTCTTCTACTCTACTGTGTTTCCAATGGGGTCCGAATATTGAGCTTGCTCAGAACGAAAGAACTGTGCTTCCTACACACATGGCCATATCTAGTTCAATTCTGATTAGGAACCTGACAAGAACAGTAGATCCTCTTCAGTCCAATACACTGTACTTGCTGGGAACAGACACCAGTGCTATTTGTCCTGTGTATGGCAATGGAGGCACAATAGTGACTATTCTTACCATAAAACAACTCTTGCCCGTAGGACCAGAAACTGCATGTGATTCAACTCCATTTAGGACTGGGAAAGAAACGCTAGCTCGCCTTACAAGAAACACACTGTGCTTTAGAGAAAAGAGCACTTCCTACTCTACTGTGTTTCCTATAGGGCTAGAACAGTGAGCTTGCTCAGAACAAAAGAACTGTGCTTCCTACACACACGGGCCATGTCTAGTTCAAATCTGCTTTGGAAACTGACAAGAACAGTAGCTCCTCTTCAGTCAAATACACTGTACTTGCTGGGAACAGACGCGAGTGCTATTTGCACTGTTTATGGCAAAGGGAGCACAATAGTGACTTTCCTTACCAGAAAACATCCCTTGCTCGTAGGACCAGAAACTGCATGTGATTCAACTCCATTTAGGACTGGTAAACAAACGCTAGCTCGCCTTACAAGAAACACACTCTGCTTCTGAAAAAAGAGCACTCTTCTACTCTTCTGTGTTTCCTATAGGACCAGAACAGTGAGCTTGCTCAGAACAAAAGAACTGTGCTTCCTACACACGGGCCATATCTAGTTCAACTCTGCTTAGGAAACTGCAAGAATAGTAGCTCCTCTTCAGTCCAATACACTGTAATTGCTGGGTACAGACGCGAGTGCTATTTACACTGTTTATGGCAAAGGGAGCACAATAGTGACTTTCCTTACCAGAAAACAACTCTTGCTCCTAGGACAAGAAACTGTATGTGATTCAACTCCATTTAGGACTGGGAAACAAATGCTAGCTTGCCTTACAAGAAACACAATCTGCTTTAGAGAAAGAGCACTCTTCTACTCTACTGTGTTTCTGATGGTGTCCGAACAGTGACTTGCTCAGAAAAAAAGAACTGTGCTTCCTACACACACGGTCATATCTAGTTCAATTCTGCTTAGGAAACTGACAAGAATGGTAGATCCTCTTCAGTCCAATACACTGTACATGCTGGGAACAGACGCAAGTGCTATTTGCACTGTGTATAGCAATGGGAGCGCAATAGTGACTTTCCTTACCAGAAAACAACTCTTGCTCGTAGGACCAGAAACTGCATGTGATTCAACTCCATATAGGACTGGGAAACAAACGCTAGGACGCCTTACAATAAACCCACTCTGCTTTTGAGAAAAGAGCACTCTTCTACTCTACTGTGTTTCCTATAGGGCCAGAACAGTGAGCTTGCTCAGAACAAAAAACCGTGCTTCCTACTCGCACCACCATACCTAGTTCAATTCTGCTTAGGAACCTGACAAGAACAGTAGATCCTCTTCAGTCCAATACACTGTACTGCTGGGAAGAGACAACAGTGCTATTTGTCCTGTGTAGAGAAATGGCAGCTCAATAGTGACTATTCTTACCATAAAACAACTCTTGCTCATAGGACCAGAAACTGCATGTGATTCAACTCCATTTAGGACTGGGAAAGTAAGCTAACTCGACTTACAAGAAACACACTCTGCTTTTGAGAAAAGAGCACTCTTCTACTCTACTGTGCTTCCTATGGGGTCCAAACAGTGAGCTTGCTCAGAACAAAACAACTGTGCTTCCTACACACACCGCCATACCTAGTTCAATTCTGCTTAGGAACCTGACAAGAACAGTAGATCCTCTTCAGTCCAATACACTGCACTTGCTGGGAACAGACGCGAGTGCTATTTTCCCTGTGTATGACAATGGGAGGGCAATAGTGACTCTTCTTACCAGAAAAGAACTCTTGCTCGTAGGACCAGAAACTGCATGAGATTCAACTCCATTTAGGACTGGGAAACAAACGCTAGCTCGCCTTACAAGAAACACACTCTGCTTTAGAGAAAAGAGCACTTTCTACTCTACTGTGTTTCCTATAGGGCCAAAACAGTGAGATTGCTCAGAACAAAAGAACTGTTCTTCCTACACACACGGTCATATCTAGTTCAATTCTGCTTAGGAAACTGACAATAATAGTAGATCCTTTCAGTCCAATACACTGCACTTGCTGGGAACAGACGCGAGTGCTATTTGCACTGTGTATGGCAATGGGAGCACAATAGTGACTTTCCTTACCAGAAAACAACTCTTGCTAGTAGGACCAGAAACTGCATGTTATTCAACTCCATATAGTACTGGGAAACAAACGCTAGCTCGCCTTACAAGAAACACACTCTGCTTTTGAGAAAAGAGCACTGTTCTACTCTACTGTGTTTCCTATAGGGCCAGAAAAGTGAGCTTGCTCAGAACAAAAGAACTGTGCTTCCTACACACGGCCATATCTAGTTCAACTATGCTTACGAACCTGACAAGAACAGTAGACCCTCTTCAGTCCAATACACTGTACATGCTGGGAACAGACGCCAGTGCTATTTGCCCTGTGTATGATAATGGGAGCACAATAGTGACTCTTCTTACCAGAAAACAACTCTTGCTCGTAGGACCAGAGACTGCATGTGATTCATCTCCATTTAGGACTAGGAAACAAACACTAGCTCCCCTTACAAGAAACACACTCTGATTTAGAGAAAAAAGCACTCTTCTACTCTACTGTGTTTCCTAAGAGGTCTGAACAGTGAACTTGCTCAGAACAAAAGAACTGTGCTTCCTACACACACGGCCATACCTAGTTCAACTCTGCTTAGGAACCTGACAAGAACAGTAGATTCTCTTCAGTCCAATACACTGTACATGCTGGGAACAGACGCGAGTGCTATTTGCCCTGTGTATGACAATGTGAGCACAATAGTGACTCTTCTTACAAGAAAACAACTCTTGCTCGTAGGACCAGAGACTGCATGTGATTCAACTCCATTTAGTACTAGGAAACAAATACTAGCTCGCCTTACAAGAAACACCCTCTGATTTAGAGAAAAAAGCACTCTTGTACTCTACTCTGTTTCCTAAGAGGTCTGAACAGTGAACTTGCTCAGAACAAAAGAACTGTTCTTCCTACACACGGCCATACCTAGTTCAATTCTGCTTAGGAACCTGACAAGAACAGTAGATCCTCTTCAGTCCAATACACTGTACTGCTGGGAACAGACAACAATGCTATTTGTCCTGTGTATGGCAATGGCAGCACAATAGTGACACTTCTTACCAGAAAACAACTCTTGCTCGTAGGACCAGAAACTGCATGCGATTCAACTCCATTTAGGACTGGGAAACAAACGCTAGCTGGCCTTACAAGAAACATACTCTGCTTTAGAGAAAAGAGCACTCTTCTACTCCACTGTGTTTCCTATAGGGCCAGAACAGTGAGCTTGCTCAGAACAAAAGAACTGTGCTAACTACACACACGGGCCATATCTAGTTCAACTCTGCTTAGGAAACTGACAAGAACAGTAGCTCCTCTTCAGTCCAATACACTGTACTTTCTGGGAACAGACGCGAGTGCTATTTGCACTGTGTATGGCAATGGGAGCGCAATAGTGATTTTCTTACCAGAAAACAACTCTTGCTCATAGGACCAGAAACTGCATGTGATTCAACTCCATTTAGGACTGGGAAACAAATGCTAGCTAGCCTTACAAGAAACACAATCTGCTTTAGAGAAAAGAGCACCCTTCTACTCTACTGTGTTTCAATAGGGTCCGAACAGTGAGCTTGCTCAGAACAAAAAAACTGTGCTTCCTACACACACGGCCATATCTAGTTCAACTCTGCTTAGGAACCTGACAAGAACAGTAGATCCTCTTCAGTCCAATACACTGTACATGCTGGAAACAGACGCCAGTGCTATTTGCCCTGTGTATGACAATGGGAGCACAATAGTGACTCTTCTTACCAGAAAACAACTCTTGCTCGTAGGACCAGAAACTGCATGTGATTCAACTTCATTTAGGACTGGGAAACAAACGCTAGCTCGCTTTACAAGAAACACACTCTGCTTTTGAGAAAAGAGCACTCTTCTACTCTACTGTGTTTCCTGTAGGGCCAGAACAGTGAGCTTGCTCAGAACAAAAGAACTGTGCTTCCTACACACACGGTCATATCTAGTCCTATTCTGCTTAGGAAACTGACAAAAATAATAGATCCTCTTCAGTCCAATACACTGTAGTTGCTGGGAAGAGACGCGAGTGCTATTTGCCCTGTGTATGACAATGGGAGCGCAATAGTGACTCTTCTTACCATAAAACAACTCTGGCTCGTAGGACCAGAAACTGCATGAGATTCAACTCCATTTAGTACTGGGAAAGAAACGCTAGCTCGCCTTACAAGAAACACACTCTGCTTTAGAGAAAAGAGCACTTTCTACACTACTGTGTTTCCTATAGGGCCAAAACAGTGAGCTTGCTCAGAACAAAAGAACTGTGCTTCCTACACACACGGGCCATATCTAGTTCAACTCTGCTTTGGAAACTGACAAGAACAGTAGCTCCTCTTCAGTCCAATACACTGTACTTGCTGGAAACAGATGCGAGTGCTATTTGCACTGTGTATGGCAGTGGGAGCACAATAGTGACTTTCCTTACCAGAAAACAACTCTTGCTCGTAGGACCAGAAACTGTATGTGATTCAACTCCATTTAGGACTGGGAAACAAATGCTAGCTCGCCTTACAAGAAACACAATCTGCTTTAGAGAAAAGAGCACTCTTCTACTCTACTGTGTTTCCGATGGGGTCCGAAGAGTGAGCTTGCTCAGAACAAAAGAACTGTGCTTCCTACACACACGGCCATATCTAGTTCGATTTTTCTTATAAACCTGACAAGAACAGTAGATCCTCTTCAGTCCAATACACTGTACTGCTGGGAACAGACAACAGTGCTATTTTTCCTGTGTGTGGCAATAGCAGCGCAATAGTGTCTCTTCTTACCAGAAAAAAACTCTTGCTCGTAGGAACAGAAACTGCATGTGATTCAAATCCATTTAGGACTGGGAAACAAACGCTAGCTCGCCTTACAAGAAACACACTCTGCTTTTGAGAAAAGAGCACTCTTCTACTCTACTGTGTTTCTAATAGGGTCCAAACAGTGAGCTTGCTCAGAACAAAAGAACTGTGCTTCCTACACACGGGCCATATCTCCTTCAACTCTGCTTAGGAAACTGACAAGAACAGTAGCTCCTATTCTGTCCAATACACTGTACTTGCTGGGAAGAGAGGCAAGTGCTATTTGCACTGTGTATGGCAATTGGAGCGCAATAGTGACTCTTCTTACCAGAAAACAACTCTTGCTCGTAGGAGCAAAAACTGCATGTGACTCAACTCCATTTTGGACTGGGAAACAAACGCTAGCTCGCCTTACAAGAAACACACTCTGCTTTTGAGAAAAGAGCACTCTTCTACGCTACTGTGTTTTGTATAGGGCCAAAACAATGAGCTTGCTCAGAACAAAAGAACTGTGCTTCCTACACACACGGTCATATCTAGTCCAATTCTGCTTAGGAAAGTGACAAGAATAGTAGATCTTCTTCAGTCCAATACACTGTACTTGCTGGGAACAGAAGTGAGTGCTATTTGCCCTGTGTATGAAAATGGGAGCGCAATAGTAACTCTTCTTACCAGAAAACAACTCTTGCTGGTAGGACCAGAAACTGCATGAGATTCAACTCCATTTAGGACTGGGAAAAAAACGCTAGCTCACCTTACAAGAAACACACTCTGCTTTTGAGAAAAGAACCCTCTTCTACTCTAAAGTGTTTCCTATAGGGCCAAAACAGTGAGCTTGCTCAGAACAAAAGAACTGTGCTTCATACACACACGGTCATATCTAGTTCAATTCTGCTTAGGAACCTGACAAGAATAGTAGATCCTCTTCAGTCCAATACACTGTACTTGCTGGGAACAGACGCGAGTGCTATTTGCACTGTGTATAGCAATGGGAGCACAATAGTGACTTTCCTTACCAGAAAACAACTCTTGCTCGTAGGACCAGAAACTGCATGTGATTCAACTCCATATAGGACTGGGAAACAAACGCTAGCTCGCCTTACAATAAACACACTCTGCTTTTGAGAAAAGAGCACTCTTCTACTCTACTGTGTTTCCTATAGGGCCAGAAAAGTGAGCTTGCTCAGAACAAAAGAACTGTGCTTCCTACACACGGCCATATCTAGTTCAACTCTGCTTACGAACCTGACAAGAACAGTAGACCCTCTTCAGTCCAATACACTGTACATGCTGGGAACAGACGCCAGTGCTATTTGCCCTGTGTATGACAATGTGAGCACAATAGTGACTCTTCTTACCAGAAAACAACTCTTGCTCGTAGGACCAGAGACTGCATGTGATTCAACTCCATTTAGGACTAGGAAACAAACACTAGCTCGCCTTACAAGAAACACCCTCTGATTTAGAGAAAAAAGCACTCTTCTACTCTACTGTGTTTCCTAAGAGGTCTGAACAGTGAACTTGCTCAGAACAAAAGAACTGTTCTTCCTACACACGGCCATACCTAGTTCAATTCTGCTTAGGAACCTGACAAGAACAGTAGATCCTCTTCAGTCCAATACACTGTACTGCTGGGAACAGACAACAATTCTATTTGTCCTGTGTATGGCAATGGCAGCGCAATAGTGACTCTTCTTACCAGAAAACAACTCTTGCTCGTAGGACCAGAAACTGCATGCGATTCAACTCCATTTAGGACTGGGAAACAAACGCAAGCTCGCCTTACAAGAAACACACTCTGCTTTTGAGAAAAGAGCAATCTTCTACTCTACTGTGTTTCCTTGGTGTCCAAACAGTGAGCATGCTCAGAACAAAACAACTGTGCTTCCTACACACACGGACCATATCTAGTAAAACTCTGCTTAGGAACCTGACAAGAACAGTAGCTCCTCTTCAGTCCAATACACTGTACTTGCTGGGAACAGACGTGAGTGCTATTTGCACTGTGTATGGCAATTGGAGCACAATAGTGACTCGTCTTACCAGAAAACAACTCTTGCTGGTAGGACAAAAAACTGCATGTGACTCAAATCCATTTAGGACTGGGAAACAAACGCTAGCTCGCCTTACGAGAAACACACTCTGCTTTTGAGAAAAGAGCACTCTTCTACTCTACTGTGTTTCCTATAGGGCCAGAACAGTGAGCTTGCTCAGAACAAAAGAACTGTGCTTCCTACACACACGGGCCATATCTAGTTCAACTCTGCTTAGGAAACTGACAAGAACAGTAGCTCCTCTTCAGTCCAATACACTGTACTTTCTGAGAACAGACGGGAGTACTATTTGCACTGTGTATGGCAATGGGAGTGCAATAGTGATTTCCTTACCATAAAACAACTCTTGCTCGTAGGACCAGAAACTGCATGTGATTCAACTCCATTTAGGACTGGGAAACAAATGCTAGCTCGCCTTCATGAAACACACTCTGCTTTTGAGAAAAGAGCACTCTTCTACTCTACTGAGTTTCCAATGGGGTCCGAATATTGAGCTTGCTCAGAACGAAAGAACTGTGCTTCCTACACACATGGCCATATCTAGTTCAATTCTGATTAGGAACCTGACAAGAACAGTAGATCCTCTTCAGTCCAATACACTGTACTTGCTGGGAACAGACACCAGTGCTATTTGTCCTGTGTATGGCAATGGAGGCACAATAGTGACTATTCTTACCATAAAACAACTCTTGCCCGTAGGACCAGAAACTGCATGTGATTCAACTCCATTTAGGACTGGGAAAGAAACGCTAGCTCGCCTTACAAGAAACACACTGTGCTTTAGAGAAAAGAGCACTTCCTACTCTACTGTGTTTCCTATAGGGCCAGAACAGTGAGCTTGCTCAGAACAAAAGAACTGTGCTTCCTACACACACGGGCCATATCTAGTTCAAATCTGCTTTGGAAACTGACAAGAACAGTAGCTCCTCTTCAGTCCAATACACTGTACTTGCTGGGAACAGACGCGAGTGCTATTTGCACTGTTTATGGCAAAGGGAGCACAATAGTGACTTTCCTTACCAGAAAACAACTCTTGCTCGTAGGACCAGAAACTGTATGTGATTCAACTCCATTTAGGACTGGGAAACAAATGCTAGCTCGCCTTACAAGAAACACAATCTGCTTTAGAGAAAAGAGCACTCTTCTACTCTACTGTGTTTCCGATGGGGTCCGAAGAGTGAGCTTGCTCAGAACAAAAGAACTGTGCTTCCTACACACACGGCCATATCTAGTTCAATTTTTCTTATAAACCTGACAAGAACAGTAGATCCTCTTCAGTCCAATACACTGTACTGCTGGGAACAGACAACAGTGCTATTTTTCCTGTGTGTGGCAATAGCAGCGCAATAGTGTCTCTTCTTACCAGAAAAAAACTCTTGCTCGTAGGAGCAGAAACTGCATGTGATTCAAATCCATTTAGGACTGGGAAACAAACGCTAGCTCGCCTTACAAGAAACACACTCTGCTTTTGAGAAAAGAGCACTCTTCTACTCTACTGTGTTTCTAATAGGGTCCAAACAGTGAGCTTGCTCAGAACAAAAGAACTGTGCTTCCTACACACGGGCCATATCTCCTTCAACTCTGCTTAGGAAACTGACAAGAACAGTAGCTCCTATTCTGTCCAATACACTGTACTTGCTGGGAAGAGAGGCAAGTGCTATTTGCACTGTGTATGGCAATTGGAGCGCAATAGTGACTCTTCTTACCAGAAAACAACTCTTGCTCGTAGGAGCAAAAACTGCATGTGACTCAACTCCATTTTGGACTGGGAAACAAACGCTAGCTCGCCTTACAAGAAACACACTCTGCTTTTGAGAAAAGAGCACTCTTCTACGCTACTGTGTTTCGTATAGGGCCAAAACAATGAGCTTGCTCAGAACAAAAGAACTGTGCTTCCTACACACACGGTCATATCTAGTCCAATTCTGCTTAGGAAAGTGACAAGAATAGTAGATCTTCTTCAGTCCAATACACTGTACTTGCTGGGAACAGAAGTGAGTGCTATTTGTCCTGTGTATGAAAATGGGAGCGCAATAGTAACTCTTCTTACCAGAAAACAACTCTTGCTGGTAGGACCAGAAACTGCATGAGATTCAACTCCATTTAGGACTGGGAAAAAAACGCTAGCTCACCTTACAAGAAACACACTCTGCTTTTGAGAAAAGAACCCTCTTCTACTCTAAAGTGTTTCCTATAGGGCCAAAACAGTGAGCTTGCTCAGAACAAAAGAACTGTGCTTCCTACACACACGGTCATATCTAGTTCAATTCTGCTTAGGAACCTGACAAGAATAGTAGATCCTCTTCAGTCCAATACACTGTACTTGCTGGGAACAGACGCGAGTGCTATTTGCACTGTGTATAGCAATGGGAGCACAATAGTGACTTTCCTTACCAGAAAACAACTCTTGCTCGTAGGACCAGAAACTGCATGTGATTCAACTCCATATAGGACTGGGAAACAAACGCTAGCTCGCCTTACAATAAACACACTCTGCTTTTGAGAAAAGAGCACTCTTCTACTCTACTGTGTTTCCTATAGGGCCAGAAAAGTGAGCTTGCTCAGAACAAAAGAACTGTGCTTCCTACACACGGCCATATCTAGTTCAACTCTGCTTACGAACCTGACAAGAACAGTAGACCCTCTTCAGTCCAATACACTGTACATGCTGGGAACAGACGCCAGTGCTATTTGCCCTGTGTATGACAATGTGAGCACAATAGTGACTCTTCTTACCAGAAAACAACTCTTGCTCGTAGGACCAGAGACTGCATGTGATTCAACTCCATTTAGGACTAGGAAACAAACACTAGCTCGCCTTACAAGAAACACCCTCTGATTTAGAGAAAAAAGCACTCTTCTACTCTACTGTGTTTCCTAAGAGGTCTGAACAGTGAACTTGCTCAGAACAAAAGAACTGTGCTTCCTACACACGGCCATACCTAGTTCAATTCTGCTTAGGAACCTGACAAGAACAGTAGATCCTCTTCAGTCCAATACACTGTACTGCTGGGAACAGACAACAATTCTATTTGTCCTGTGTATGGCAATGGCAGCGCAATAGTGACTCTTCTTACCAGAAAACAACTCTTGCTCGTAGGACCAGAAACTGCATGCGATTCAACTCCATTTAGGACTGGGAAACAAACGCAAGCTCGCCTTACAAGAAACACACTCTGCTTTTGAGAAAAGAGCAATCTTCTACTCTACTGTGTTTCCTTGGTGTCCAAACAGTGAGCATGCTCAGAACAAAACAACTGTGCTTCCTACACACACGGACCATATCTAGTAAAACTCTGCTTAGGAACCTGACAAGAACAGTAGCTCCTCTTCAGTCCAATACACTGTACTTGCTGGGAACAGACGTGAGTGCTATTTGCACTGTGTATGGCAATTGGAGCACA
The DNA here is from genome assembly GCF_949786415.1 of Peromyscus eremicus. Taxonomy (NCBI): domain Eukaryota; kingdom Metazoa; phylum Chordata; class Mammalia; order Rodentia; family Cricetidae; genus Peromyscus; species Peromyscus eremicus. Next base: position 49,260 of record NW_026735088.1, read on the forward strand.
ATAGTGACTCGTCTTACCAGAAAACAACTCTTGCTGGTAGGACAAAAAACTGCATGTGACTCAAATCCATTTAGGACTGGGAAACAAACGCTAGCTCGCCTTACGAGAAACACACTCTGCTTTTGAGAAAAGAGCACTCTTCTACTCTACTGTGTTTCCTATAGGGCCAGAACAGTGAGCTTGCTCAGAACAAAAGAACTGTGCTTCCTACACACACGGGCCATATCTAGTTCAACTCTGCTTAGGAAACTGACAAGAACAGTAGCTCCTCTTCAGTCCAATACACTGTACTTTCTGAGAACAGACGGGAGTACTATTTGCACTGTGTATGGCAATGGGAGTGCAATAGTGATTTCCTTACCATAAAACAACTCTTGCTCGTAGGACCAGAAACTGCATGTGATTCAACTCCATTTAGGACTGGGAAACAAATGCTAGCTCGCCTTCATGAAACACACTCTGCTTTTGAGAAAAGAGCACTCTTCTACTCTACTGAGTTTCCAATGGGGTCCGAATATTGAGCTTGCTCAGAACGAAAGAACTGTGCTTCCTACACACATGGCCATATCTAGTTCAATTCTGATTAGGAACCTGACAAGAACAGTAGATCCTCTTCAGTCCAATACACTGTACTTGCTGGGAACAGACACCAGTGCTATTTGTCCTGTGTATGGCAATGGAGGCACAATAGTGACTATTCTTACCATAAAACAACTCTTGCCCGTAGGACCAGAAACTGCATGTGATTCAACTCCATTTAGGACTGGGAAAGAAACGCTAGCTCGCCTTACAAGAAACACACTGTGCTTTAGAGAAAAGAGCACTTCCTACTCTACTGTGTTTCCTATAGGGCCAGAACAGTGAGCTTGCTCAGAACAAAAGAACTGTGCTTCCTACACACACGGGCCATATCTAGTTCAAATCTGCTTTGGAAACTGACAAGAACAGTAGCTCCTCTTCAGTCCAATACACTGTACTTGCTGGGAACAGACGCGAGTGCTATTTGCACTGTTTATGGCAAAGGGAGCACAATAGTGACTTTCCTTACCAGAAAACATCCCTTGCTCGTAGGACCAGAAACTGCATGTGATTCAACTCCATTTAGGACTGGGAAACAAACGCTAGCTCGCCTTACAAGAAACACACTCTGCTTCTGAAAAAAGAGCACTCTTCTACTCTTCTGTGTTTCCTATAGGGCCAGAACAGTGAGCTTGCTCAGAACAAAAGAACTGTGCTTCCTACACACGGGCCATATCTAGTTCAACTCTGCTTAGGAAACTGCAAGAATAGTAGCTCCTCTTCAGTCCAATACACTGTAATTGCTGGGTACAGACGCGAGTGCTATTTGCCCTGTGTATGACAATGGGAGCACAATAGTGACTCTTCTTACCATAAAACAACTCTTGCTCGTAGGACCAGAAACTGCATGTGATTCAACTCCATTTCGGACTGGGAAACAAACACTAGCTCGCCTTACAAGAAACACACTCTGATTTAGAGAAAAAAGCACTCTTCTACTCTACTGTGTTTCCTAAGAGGTCCAAACAGTGAACTTGCTCAGAACAAAAGAACTGTGCTTCCTACACACACGGCCATACCTAGTTCAATTCTGCTTAGGAACCTGACAAGAAGAGTAGATCCTCTTCACTCCAATACACTGTACTTGCTGGGAACAGACTCTAGGGCTCTTTGTCCTGTGTATGGCAATGGCAGCGCAATATTGACTCTTCTTACCATAAAACAACTCTTGCTCGTAGGACCAGAAACTGCATGTGATTCAACTCCATTTATGATTGGGAAACAAACGCTAACTCTTCTTATAAGAAACACACTCTGCTTTTGAGAAAAGAGCACTCTTCTACTCTACTGTGTTTCCTATGGTGTCCAAACAGTGAGCTTGCTCAGAACAAATGAACTGTGCTTCCTACACACACCGACCATATCTAGTTCAGCTCTGCTTAGGAAACTGAGAAGAACAGTAGCTCCTATTCAGTCCAATACACTGTACTTGCTGGGAACCGACGCGAGTGCTATTTGCACTGTGTATGGCAATGGGAGCACAATAGTGACTTTCCTTACCAGAAAACAACTCTTGCTCATAGGACCGGAAACTGCCTGTGATTGTACTCCATTAAGGACTAGTTAACAAACGCTAGCTCGCCTTACAAGAAACACACTCTGCTTTTGAGAAAAGAGCACTCTTCTACTCTACTGTGTTTCCTGTAAGGCCAGAACAGTGAGCTTGCTCAGAACAAAAGAACTGTGCTTCCTACACACACGGCCATATCTAGTTCAATTTTGCTTATAAACCTGACAAGAACAGTAGATCCTCTTCAGTCCAATACACTGTACTGCTGGGAACAGACAACAGTGCTATTTTTCCTGTGTATGGCAATGGCAGCGCAATAGTGTCTCTTCTTACCAGAAAAAAACTCTTGCTCGTAGGAGCAGAAACTGCATGTGATTCAACTCCATTTAGGACTGGGAAACAAACGCTAGCTCGCCTTACAAGAAACACACTCTGCTTTTGAAAAAAGAGCACTCTTCTACTCTACTGTGTTTCCTATATGGCCAGAACAGTGAGCTTGCTGAAAACAAAAGAACTGTGCTTCCTACACACACGGACCATATCTAGTTCAACTATGCTTTGGAAACTGAAAACAACAGTAGCTCCTATTCAGTCCAATACAATGTACTTGCTGGGAACAGACGCGAGTGCTATTTGCACTGTGTATGTCAATTGGAGCGCAATAGTGTCTCTCCTTACCAGAAAACAACTCTTGCTCGTAGGACCAAAAACTGCATGTGACTCAACTCAATTTTGGACTGGGAAACAAACTCTAGCTCTCCCTACAAGAAACACACTCTGCTTTAGAGAAAATAGCACTCTTCTACTCTACTGTGTTTCCTATAGGGCCAGAACAGTGAGCTTGATCAGAACAAAAGAACTGTGCTTCCTACACACACGGCCATATCTAGTTCAACTCTGCTTAGGAACCTGACAAGAACAGTAGATCCTCTTCAGTCCAATACACTGTACATGATGGGAACAGACGCCAGTGCTATTTGCCCTGTGTATTTCAATGGGAGCACAATAGTGACTCTTCTTACCAAAAAACAACTCTTGCTCGTAGGACCAGAAACTGCATGTGATTCAACTCCATTTAGGACTGCGAAACAAACTCTAGCTCGCCTTACAAGAAACACACTCTGCTTTTGAGAAAAGAGCACTCTTCTACTCTACTGTGTTTCTAATAGGGTCCAAACAGTGAGCTTGCTCAGAACAAAAGAACTGTGCTTCCTACACACGGGCCATATCTCGTTCAACTCTGCTTAGGAAACTGACAAGAACAGTAGCTCCTATTCTGTCCAATACACTGTACTTGCTGGGAAGAGACGCGAGTGCTATTTGCACTGTGTATGGCAATTGGAGCGCAATAGTGATTCTTCTTAAGAGAAAACAACTCTTGCTCGTAGGAGCAAAAACTGCATGTGACTCAATTCCATTTTGGACTGGGAAACAAACGCTAGCTCGCCTTACAAGAAACACACTCTGCTTTTGAGAAAAGAGCACTCTTCTACGCTACTGTGTTTCGTATAGGGCCAAAACAATGAGCTTGCTCAGAACAAAAGAACTGTGCTTCCTACACACACGGTCATATCTAGTCCAATTCTGCTTAGGAAAGTGACAAGAATAGTAGATCCTCTTCAGTCCAATACACTGTACTTGCTGGGAACAGACGCGAGTGCTATTTGCCCTGTGTATGAAAATGGGAGCGCAATAGTAACTCTTCTTACCAGAAAACAACTCTTGCTCATAGGAACAGAAACTGCATGTAATTCAACTCCATTTAGGACTGGGAAACAAATGCTTGCTCGCCTTACAAGAAACACACTCTGCTTTTGAGAAAAGAGCACTCTTCTACTCTACTGTGTTTCCTAAGATGTCTGAACAATGAACTTGGTCAGAACAAAAGAACTGTGCTTCCTACACACAGGGCCATACCTAGTTCAATTCTGCTTAGGAACCTGACAAGAACAGTAGATCCTCTTCAGTGCAATACACTGTACATGCTGGGAACAGACGCGAGGGCTATTTGCCCTGTGTATTTCAATGGGAGCACAATAGTGACTCTTCTTACCATAAAACAACTCTTGCTCGTAGGACCAGAAACTGCATGTGATTCAACTCCATTTAGGACTGGGAAACAAACACTAGCTCGCCTTACGAGAAACACACTCTGATTTAGAGAAAAAAGCACTCTTCTACTCTACTGTGTTTCCTAAGAGGTCCAAACAGTGAACTTGCTCAGAACAAAAGAACTGTGCTTCCTACACACACGGCCATACCTAGTTCAATTCTGCTTAGGAACCTGACAAGAAGAGTAGATCCTCTTCACTCCAATACACTGTACTTGCTGGGAACAGACTCCAGGGCTCTTTGTCCTGTGTATGGCCATGGCAGCGCAATATTGACTCTTCTTACCATAAAACAACTCTTGCTCGTAGGACCAGAAACTGCATGTGATTCAACTCCATTTATGATTGGGAAACAAACGCTAACTCTTCTTATAAGAAACACACTCTGCTTTTGAGAAAAGAGCACTCTTCTACTCTACTGTGTTTCCTATGGTGTCCAAACAGTGAGCTTGCTTAGAACAAATGAACTGTGCTTCCTACACACACCGACCATATCTAGTTCAGCTATGCTTAGGAAACTGAGAAGAACAGTAGCTCCTATTCAGTCCAATACACTGTACTTGCTGGGAACCGACGCGAGTGCTATTTGCACTGTGTATGGCAATGGGAGCGCAATAGTGACTTTCCTTACCAGAAAACAACTCTTGCTCATAGGAGCGGAAACTGCCTGTGATTGTACTCCATTAAGGACTAGTTAACAAACGCTAGCTCGCCTTACAAGAAACACACTCTGCTTTTGAGAAAAGAGCACTCTTCTACTCTACTGTGTTTCCTGTAGGGCCAGAACAGTGAGCTTGCTCAGAACAAAAGAACTGTTCTTCCTACACACGGCCATACCTAGTTCAATTCTGCTTAGGAACCTGACAAGAACAGTAGATCCTCTTCAGTCCAATACACTGTACTGCTGGGAACAGACAACAATTCTATTTGTCCTGTGTATGGCAATGGCAGCGCAATAGTGACTCTTCTTACCAGAAAACAACTCTTGCTCGTAGGACCAGAAACTGCATGCGATTCAACTCCATTTAGGACTGGGAAACAAACGCTAGCTCGCCTTACAAGAAACACACTCTGCTTTTGAGAAAAGAGCAATCTTCTACTCTACTGTGTTTCCTTGGTGTCCAAACAGTGAGCATGCTCAGAACAAAACAACTGTGCTTCCTACACACACGGACCATATCTAGTAAAACTCTGCTTAGGAACCTGACAAGAACAGTAGCTCCTCTTCAGTCCAATACACTGTACTTGCTGGGAACAGACGTGAGTGCTATTTGCACTGTGTATGGCAATTGGAGCACAATAGTGACTCGTCTTACCAGAAAACAACTCTTGCTGGTAGGACAAAAAACTGCATGTGACTCAAATCCATTTAGGACTGGGAAACAAACGCTAGCTCGCCTTACGAGAAACACACTCTGCTTTTGAGAAAAGAGCACTCTTCTACTCTACTGTGTTTCCTATAGGGCCAGAACAGTGAGCTTGCTCAGAACAAAAGAACTGTGCTTCCTACACACACGGGCCATATCTAGTTCAACTCTGCTTAGGAAACTGACAAGAACAGTAGCTCCTCTTCAGTCCAATACACTGTACTTTCTGAGAACAGACGGGAGTACTATTTGCACTGTGTATGGCAATGGGAGTGCAATAGTGATTTCCTTACCATAAAACAACTCTTGCTCGTAGGACCAGTAACTCCATGTGATTCAACTCCATTTAGGACTGGGAAACAAATGCTAGCTCGCCTTCATGAAACACACTCTGCTTTTGAGAAAAGAGCACTCTTCTACTCTACTGTGTTTCCAATGGGGTCCGAATATTGAGCTTGCTCAGAACGAAAGAACTGTGCTTCCTACACACATGGCCATATCTAGTTGAATTCTGATTAGGAACCTGACAAGAACAGTAGATCCTCTTCAGTCCAATACACTGTACTTGCTGGGAACAGACACCAGTGCTATTTGTCCTGTGTATGGCAATGGAGGCACAATAGTGACTATTCTTACCATAAAACAATACTTGCCCGTAGGACCAGAAACTGCATGTGATTCAACTCCATTTAGGACTGGGAAAGAAACGCTAGCTCGCCTTACAAGAAACACACTGTGCTTTAGAGAAAAGAGCACTTCCTACTCTACTGTGTTTCCTATAGGGCCAGAACAGTGAGCTTGCTCAGAACAAAAGAACTGTGCTTCCTACACACACGGGCCATATCTAGTTCAAATCTGCTTTGGAAACTGACAAGAACAGTAGCTCCTCTTCAGTCCAATACACTGTACTTGCTGGGAACAGACGCGAGTGCTATTTGCACTGTTTATGGCAAAGGGAGCACAATAGTGACTTTCCTTACCAGAAAACATCCCTTGCTCGTAGGACCAGAAACTGCATGTGATTCAACTCCATTTAGGACTGGGAAACAAACGCTAGCTCGCCTTACAAGAAACACACTCTGCTTCTGAAAAAAGAGCACTCTTCTACTCTTCTGTGTTTCCTATAGGGCCAGAACAGTGAGCTTGCTCAGAACAAAAGAACTGTGCTTCCTACACACGGGCCATATCTAGTTCAACTCTGCTTAGGAAACTGCAAGAATAGTAGCTCCTCTTCAGTCCAATACACTGTAATTGCTGGGTACAGACGCGAGTGCTATTTACACTGTTTATGGCAAAGGGAGCACAATAGTGACTTTCCTTACCAGAAAACAACTCTTGCTCCTAGGACAAGAAACTGTATGTGATTCAACTCCATTTAGGACTGGGAAACAAATGCTAGCTTGCCTTACAAGAAACACAATCTGCTTTAGAGAAAGAGCACTCTTCTACTCTACTGTGTTTCCGATGGTGTCCGAACAGTGACTTGCTCAGAACAAAAGAACTGTGCTTCCTACACACACGGTCATATCTAGTTCAATTCTGCTTAGGAACCTGACAAGAACAGTAGATCCTCTTCAGTCCAATACACTGTACTGCTGGGAAGAGACAACAGTGCTATTTGTCCTGTGTAGAGAAATGGCAGCTCAATAGTGACTATTCTTACCATAAAACAACTCTTGCTCATAGCACCAGAAACTGCATGTGATTCAACTCCATTTAGGACTGGGAAAGTAACGCTAACTCGACTTACAAGAAACACACTCTGCTTTTGAGAAAAGAGCACTCTTCTACTCTACTGTGCTTCCTATGGGGTCCAAACAGTGAGCTTGCTCAGAACAAAACAACTGTGCTTCCTACACACACCGCCATACCTAGTTCAATTCTGCTTAGGAACCTGACAAGAACAGTAGATCCTCTTCAGTCCAATACACTGCACTTGCTGGGAACAGACGCGAGTGCTATTTTCCCTGTGTATGACAATGGGAGGGCAATAGTGACTCTTCTTACCAGAAAAGAACTCTTGCTCGTAGGACCAGAAACTGCATGAGATTCAACTCCATTTAGGACTGGGAAACAAACGCTAGCTCGCCTTACAAGAAACACACTCTGCTTTAGAGAAAAGAGCACTTTCTACTCTACTGTGTTTCCTATAGGGCCAAAACAGTGAGATTGCTCAGAACAAAAGAACTGTTCTTCCTACACACACGGTCATATCTAGTTCAATTCTGCTTAGGAAACTGACAATAATAGTAGATCCTTTCAGTCCAATACACTGCACTTGCTGGGAACAGACGCGAGTGCTATTTGCACTGTGTATGGCAATGGGAGCACAATAGTGACTTTCCTTACCAGAAAACAACTCTTGCTAGTAGGACCAGAAACTGCATGTTATTCAACTCCATATAGTACTGGGAAACAAATGCTACCTCGCCTTACAAGAAACACACTCTGCTTTTGAGAAAAGAGCACTGTTCTACTCTACTGTGTTTCCTATAGGGCCAGAAAAGTGAGCTTGCTCAGAACAAAAGAACTGTGCTTCCTACACACGGCCATATCTAGTTCAACTATGCTTACGAACCTGACAAGAACAGTAGACCCTCTTCAGTCCAATACACTGTACATGCTGGGAACAGACGCCAGTGCTATTTGCCCTGTGTATGACAATGGGAGCACAATAGTGACTCTTCTTACCAGAAAACAACTCTTGCTCGTAGGACCAGAGACTGCATGTGATTCATCTCCATTTAGGACTAGGAAACAAACACTAGCTCGCCTTACAAGAAACACACTCTGATTTAGAGAAAAAAGCACTCTTCTACTCTACTGTGTTTCCTAAGAGGTCTGAACAGTGAACTTGCTCAGAACAAAAGAACTGTGCTTCCTACACACACGGCCATACCTAGTTCAACTCTGCTTAGGAACCTGACAGGAACAGTAGATTCTCTTCAGTCCAATACACTGTACATGCTGGGAACAGACGCGAGTGCTATTTGCCCTGTGTATGACAATGTGAGCACAATAGTGACTCTTCTTACAAGAAAACAACTCTTGCTCGTAGGACCAGAGACGGCATGTGATTCAACTCCATTTAGTACTAGGAAATAAACACTAGCTCGCCTTACAAGAAACACCCTCTGATTTAGAGAAAAAAGCACTCTTGTACTCTACTCTGTTTCCTAAGAGGTCTGAACAGTGAACTTGCTCAGAACAAAAGAACTGTTCTTCCTACACACGGCCATACCTAGTTCAATTCTGCTTAGGAACCTGACAAGAACAGTAGATCCTCTTCAGTCCAATACACTGTACTGCTGGGAACAGACAACAATGCTATTTGTCCTGTGTATGGCAATGGCAGCGCAATAGTGACACTTCTTACCAGAAAACAACTCTTGCTCGTAGGACCAGAAACTGCATGCGATTCAACTCCATTTAGGACTGGGAAACAAACGCTAGCTGGCCTTACAAGAAACACACTCTGCTTTAGAGAAAAGAGCACTCTTCTACTCCACTGTGTTTCCTATAGGGCCAGAACAGTGAGCTTGCTCAGAACAAAAGAACTGTGCTAACTACACACACGGGCCATATCTAGTTCAACTCTGCTTAGGAAACTGACAAGAACAGTAGCTCCTCTTCAGTCCAATACACTGTACTTTCTGGGAACAGACGCGAGTGCTATTTGCACTGTGTATGGCAATGGGAGCGCAATAGTGATTTTCTTACCAGAAAACAACTCTGGCTCATAGGACCAGAAACTGCATGTGATTCAACTCCATTTAGGACTGGGAAACAAATGCTAGCTAGCCTTACAAGAAACACAATCTGCTTTAGAGAAAAGAGCACCCTTCTACTTTACTGTGTTTCAATAGGGTCCGAACAGTGAGCTTGCTCAGAACAAAAAAGCTGTGCTTCCTACACACACGGCCATATCTAGTTCAACTCTGCTTAGGAACCTGACAAGAACAGTAGATCCTCTTCAGTCCAATACACTGTACATGCTGGGAACAGACGCCAGTGCTATTTGCCCTGTGTATGACAATGGGAGCACAATAGTGACTCTTCTTACCAGAAAACAACTCTTGCTTGTAGGACCAGAAACTACATGTGATTCAACTTCATTTAGGACTGGGAAACAAACGCTAGCTCGCCTTACAAGAAACACACTCTGCTTTTGAGAAAAGAGCACTCTTCTACTCTACTGTGTTTCCTGTAGGGCCAGAACAGTGAGCTTGCTCAGAACAAAAGAACTGTGCTTCCTACACACACGGTCATATCTAGTCCAATTCTGCTTAGGAAACTGACAAAAATAATAGATCCTCTTCAGTCCAATACACTGTACTTGCTGGGAAGAGACGCGAGTGCTATTTGCCCTGTGTATGACAATGGGAGCGCAATAGTGACTCTTCTTACCATAAAACAACTCTTGCTCGTAGGACCAGAAACTGCATGAGATTCAACTCCATTTAGGACTGGGAAAGAAACGCTAGCTCGCCTTACAAGAAACACACTCTGCTTTAGAGAAAAGAGCACTTTCTACACTACTGTGTTTCCTATAGGGCCAGAACAGTGAGCTTGCTCAGAACAAAAGAACTGTGCTTCCTACACACACGGGCCATATCTAGTTCAACTCTGCTTTGGAAACTGACAAGAACAGTAGCTCCTCTTCAGTCCAATACACTGTACTTGCTGGAAACAGATGCGAGTGCTATTTGCACTGTGTATGGCAGTGGGAGCACAATAGTGACTTTCCTTACCAGAAAACAACTCTTGCTCGTAGGACCAGAAACTGTATGTGATTCAACTCCATTTAGGACTGGGAAACAAATGCTAGCTCGCCTTACAAGAAACATAATCTGCTTTAGAGAAAAGAGCACTCTTCTACTCTACTGTGTTTCCGATGGGGTCCGAAGAGTGAGCTTGCTCAGAACAAAAGAACTGTGCTTCCTACACACACGGCCATATCTAGTTCAATTTTTCTTATAAACCTGACAAGAACAGTAGATCCTCTTCAGTCCAATACACTGTACTGCTGGGAACAGACAACAGTGCTATTTTTCCTGTGTGTGGCAATAGCAGCGCAATAGTGTCTCTTCTTACCAGAAAAAAACTCCTGCTCGTAGGAGCAGAAACTGCATGTGATTCAACTCCATTTAGGACTGGGAAACAAACGCTAGCTCGCCTTACAAGAAACACACTCTGCTTTTGAGAAAAGAGCACTCTTCTAATCTACTGTGTTTCCTGTAGGGCCAGAAGAGTGAGCTTGCTCAGAACAAAAGAACTGTGCTTCCTACACACACAGCCATATCTAGTACAATTTTGATTAGGAACCTGACAAGAACTGTAGATCCTCTTCAGTCCAATACACTGTACTTGCTGGGAACAGACGCCAGTGCTATTTGTCCTGTGTATGACAATGGCCGCGCAATAGTGACTATTCTTACCATAAAACAACTCTTGCTCGTAGGACCAGAAACTCCATGTGATTCAACTCCATTTAGGACTGGGAAACAAACGCTAGCTTGCCTTACAAGAAACACACTCTGCTTTACAGAAAAGAGCACTCTTCTACTCTACTGTGTTTCTTATAGGGCCAGAACAGTGAGCTTGCCCAGAACAAAAGAACTGTGCTTCCTACACACACGGACCATATCTAGTTCAACTCTGCTTAGGAAACTGACAAGAACAGTAGCTCCTCTTCAGTCCAATACACTGTACTTGCTGGGAACAGACGCCAGTGCTATTTGTTCTGTGTATGGCAATGGCAGCGCAATAGTGACTCTACTTACCAGAAAACAACTTTTGCTCGTAGAGCCAGAGACTGCATGTGATTCAACTCCATTTAGGACTAGGAAACAAACACTAGCTCACCTTACAAGAAACACACTCTGATTTAGAGAAAAAAGTACTCTTCTACTCTACTGTGTTTCCTAAGAGGTCTGAACAGTGAACTTGCTCACAACAAAAGAACTGTGCTTCCTACACACAAGGCCATACCTAGTTCAATTCTGCTTAGGAACCTGACAAGAACAGTAGATCCTCTTCAGTCCAATACACTGTACATGCTGGGAACAGACGCGAGTGCTATTTGCCCTGTGTATGACAATGGGAGCACAATAGTGACTCTTCTTACCAGAAAACAACTCTTGCTCGTAGGACCAGAAACTGCATGTGACTCAAATCCATTTACGACTGGGAAACAAACGCTAGCTCGCCTTACAAGAAAGACACTCTGCTTTAGAGAAAAGAGCACTCTTCTACTCTACTGTGTTTCCTATAGGGTCAGAACAGTGAGCTTGCTCAGAACAAAAGAACTGTGCTTCCTACACACACGGGCCATATCAAGTTCAACTCTGCTTAGGAAACTGACAAGAACAGTAGCTCCTTTTCAGTCCAATACACTGTACTTGCTGGGAACAGACGCGAGTGCTATTTGCACTGTGTATGGCAATGGGAGTGCAATAGTGACTTTCCTTACTAGAAAACAACTCTTGCTCGTAGGACCAGAAACTGTATGTGATTCAACTCCATTTAGGACTGGGAAACAAATGCTGGCTCGCCTTACAAGAAACACAATCTGCTTTAGAGAAAAGAGCACTCTTTTACTCTACTGTGTTTCCTATGGGGTCCGAACAGTGACCTTGCTCAGAACAAAAAAACTGTGCTTCCTACACACACGGCCATATCTAGTTCAATTCTGCTTGTAAACCTGACAAGAACAGTAGATCCTCTTCAGTCCAATACACTGTACTTGCTGGGAACAGACGCCAGTGCTATTTGTCCTGTGTATGGCAATGGCAGCGCAATACTGACTCTTCTTACCAGAAAACAACTCTTGCTCATAGGACCAGAAACTGCAAGTGATTCAACTCCATTTACGACTGGGAAACAAATGCTAGCTCGCCTTACATGAAACACACTCTGCTTTTGAAAAAAGAGCACTCTTCTACTCTACTGTGTTTCCTATGTGGTCCAAACAGTGAGCTTGCTCAGAACAAAAGAACTTTGCTTCCTACACACACGGGCCATATCTCGTTCAACTCTGCTTAGGAAACTCACAAGAACAGTAGCTCCTCTTCAGTCCGATACACTGTACTTGCTGGGAACAGACGTGAGTGCTATTTGCTCTGTGTATGGCAATGGGAGCACAATAGTGACTTCCTTACTAGAAAACATCTCTTGCTCGTAGGACCAGAAACTGCATGTGATTCAAATCCATTTAGGACTGGGAAACAAACGCTAGCTTGCCTTACAAGAAACACACTCTGCTTTTTTGAAAAGAGCACTGTTCTACTCTACTGTGTTTCCTAAAGGGCCAGAACAGTGAGCTTGCTGAGATCAAAAGAACTGTGCTTCCTACACACACGGACCACATCTAGTTCAACTATGTTTTGGAAACTGACAAGAAGAGTAGCTCCTATTCAGTCCAATACACTGTACTTGCTGGGAACAGACGCGCGTGCTATTTGCACTGTGTATGGCAATTGGAGCGCAGTAGTGACTCTTCTTACCAGAAAACAACTCTTGCTCGTAGGACCAGAAACTGCATGTGATTCAACTCCATTTAGGACTGGGAAACAAACGCTAGCTCGCCTTACAACAAACACACTCTGCTTTTGAGAAAAGAGCACTCTTCTACTCTACTGTTTTTCCTATAGGGGCAGAACAGTGAGCTTACTCATAACAAAAGAACTGTGCTTCCTAAACACACGGCCCATAACTAGTTCTACTCTGCTGAGGAAACTGACAAGAACAGTAGCTCCTAATCAGTCCAATACACTGTACTTGAATGGAAGAGATGCGAGTACTATTTGCACTGTGTATGGCATTTGGAGCGCAATAGTGACTCTTCTTACCAGAAAACAACTCTTGCTCGTAGGAACAGAAACTGCATGTCATTCAACTCCATTTAGGACTGGGAAAAAATGCTAGCTTGCTTTACAAGAAACACACTCTGCTTTTGAGAAAAGAGCACTCTTCTACTCTACTGTGTTTCCTTAGATGTCTGAACAGTGAACTTGCTCAGAACAAAAGAACTGTGCTTCCTACACACAGGGCCATACCTAGTTCAATTCTGCTTAGGAACCAGACAAGAACAGTAGATCCTCTTCAGTCCAATACACTGTACATGCTGGGAACAGACGCGAGTGCTATTTGCCCTGTGTATGACAATGGGAGCACAATAGTGACTCTTCTTACCATAAAACAACTCTTGCTCGTAGGACCAGAAACTGCATGTGATTCAACTCCATTTAGGACTGGGAAACAAACACTAGCTCGCCTTACAAGAAACACACTCTGATTTAGAGAAAAAAGCACTCTTCTACTCTACTGTGTTTCCTAAGAGGTCCAAACAGTGAACTTGATCAGAACAAAAGAACTGTGCTTCCTACACACACGGCCATATCTAGTTCAATTCTGCTTAGGAACCTGACAAGAACAGTAGATCCTCTTCACTCCAATACACTGTACTTGCTGGGAACAGACTCCAGGGCTCTTTGTCCTGTGTATGGCAATGGCAGCGCAATATTGACTCTTCTTACCAGAAAACAACTCTTGCTCGTAGGACGAGAAACTGCATGTGATTCATCTCCATTTAGGATTGGGAAACAAACGCTTTCTCTTCTTATAAGAAACACACTCTGCTTTTGAGAAAAGAGCACACTTCTACTCTACTGTGTTTCCTATGGGGTCCAAACAGTGAGCTTGCTCAGAACAAATGAACTGTGCTTCCTACACACACCGACCATATCTAGTTCAGCTCTGCTTAGGAAACTGAGAAGAACAGTAGCTCCTATTCAGTCCAATACACTGTACTTGCTGGGAACTGACGCGAGTGCTATTTGCACTGTGTATGGCAATGGGAGCACAATAGTGACTTTCCTTACCAGAAAACAACTCTTGCTCATAGGACCGGAAACTGCCTGTGATTGAACTCCATTAAGGACTAGTTAACAAACGCTAGCTCGCCTTACAAGAAACACACTCTGCTTTTGAGAAAAGAGCACTCTTCTACTCTACTGTGTTTCCTGTAGGGCCAGAACAGTGAGCTTGCTCAGAACAAAAGAACGGTGCTTCCTACACACACGGCCATATCTAGTTCAATTCTGATTAGGAACCTGACAAGAACAGGAGATCCTCTTCAGTCCAATACACTGTACTTGCTGGGAACAGACGCCAGTGCTATTTGCACTGTGTATGGCAATGGCAGCGCAATAGTGACTATTCTTACCAGAAAACAACTCTTGCTAGTAGGACCTGAATCTGCATGTGATTCAAATCCATTTAGGACTGGGAAACAAACGCGAGCTCGCCTTACAAGAAACATACTCTGCTTTAGAGAAAAGAGCACTTTTCTACTCTACTGTGTTTCCTATAGGGCCAGAACAGTGAGCTTGCTCAGAACAAAAGAACTGTGCTTCCTAAACACACGGTCATATCTAGTTCAATTCTGCTTAGGAAACTGACAAGAATAGTAGATCCTCTTCAGTCCAATACACTGTTCTTGCTGGGAACAGACGCGAGTGCTATTTGCCCTGTGTATGAAAATGGGAGCACAATAGTGACTCTTCTTACCAGAAAACAACTCTTGCTCGTAGGACGAGAAACTGCATGTGATTCAACTCCATTTAGGACTGGGAAACAAACGTGAGCTTGCCTTACAAGAAACACACTCTGCTTTGAGAAAAGAGCACTGTTCTACTCTACTGTGTTTCCTATAGGGCCAGAACAGTGAGCTTGCTCAGAACAAAAGAACTGTGCTTCCTACACACACGGCCATATCTAGTTCAACTCTTCTTAGGACCCTGACAAGAACAGTAGATCCTCTTCAGTCCAATACACTGTACATGATGGGAACAGACGCCAGTGCTATTTGCCCTGTGTATTTCAATGGGAGCACAATAGTGACTCTTCTTACCAGAAAACAACTTTTGCTCGTAGGACCAGAAACTGCATGTGATTCAACTCCATTTAGGACTGGGAAACAAACTCTAGCTCGCCTTACAAGAAACACACTCTGCTTTTAAGAAAAGAGCACTCTTCTACTCTACTGTGTTTCCAATGGGGTCCAAACAGTGAGCTTGCTCAGAACAAAAGAACTGTGCTTCCTACACACGGGCCATATCTCGTTCAACTCTGCTTAGGAAACTGACAAGAACAGTAGATCCTCTTCAGTCTGATACACTGTACTTGCTGGGAACAGACGCGAGTGCTATTGGCACTGTGTATGGCACTGGGAACACAATAGTGACTTCCTTAACAGAAAACAACTCTTGCTCGTAGGACCAGAAACTGCATGGGATTCAACTCCATTTAGGACTGGGAAACAAACGCTAGCTCGCCTTACAACAAACACACTCTGCTTTTGAGAAAAGAGCACTCTTCTACTCTACTGTTTTTCCTATAGGGGCAGAACAGTGAGCTTACTCATAACAAAAGAACTGTGCTTCCTAAACACACGGCCCATAACTAGTTCTACTCTGCTGAGGAAACTGACAAGAACAGTAGCTCCTAATCAGTCCAATACACTGTACTTGAATGGAAGAGATGCGAGTACTATTTGCACTGTGTATGGCATTTGGAGCGCAATAGTGACTCTTCTTACCAGAAAACAACTCTTGCTCGTAGGAACAGAAACTGCATGTAATTCAACTCCATTTAGGACTGGGAAAAAATGCTAGCTTGCTTTACAAGAAACACACTCTGCTTTTGAGAAAAGAGCACTCTTCTACTCTACTGTGTTTCCTTAGATGTCTGAACAGTGAACTTGCTCAGAACAAAAGAACTGTGCTTCCTACACACAGGGCCATACCTAGTTCAATTCTGCTTAGGAACCAGACAAGAACAGTAGATCCTCTTCAGTCCAATACACTGTACATGCTGGGAACAGACGCGAGTGCTATTTGCCCTGTGTATGACAATGGGAGCACAATAGTGACTCTTCTTACCATAAAACAACTCTTGCTCGTAGGACCAGAAACTGCATGTGATTCAACTCCATTTAGGACTGGGAAACAAACACTAGCTCGCCTTACAAGAAACACACTCTGATTTAGAGAAAAAAGCACTCTTCTACTCTACTGTGTTTCCTAAGAGGTCCAAACAGTGAACTTGATCAGAACAAAAGAACTGTGCTTCCTACACACACGGCCATATCTAGTTCAATTCTGCTTAGGAACCTGACAAGAACAGTAGATCCTCTTCACTCCAATACACTGTACTTGCTGGGAACAGACTCCAGGGCTCTTTGTCCTGTGTATGGCAATGGCAGCGCAATATTGACTCTTCTTACCAGAAAACAACTCTTGCTCGTAGGACGAGAAACTGCATGTGATTCATCTCCATTTAGGATTGGGAAACAAACGCTTTCTCTTCTTATAAGAAACACACTCTGCTTTTGAGAAAAGAGCACACTTCTACTCTACTGTGTTTCCTATGGGGTCCAAACAGTGAGCTTGCTCAGAACAAATGAACTGTGCTTCCTACACACACCGACCATATCTAGTTCAGCTCTGCTTAGGAAACTGAGAAGAACAGTAGCTCCTATTCAGTCCAATACACTGTACTTGCTGGGAACTGACGCGAGTGCTATTTGCACTGTGTATGGCAATGGGAGCACAATAGTGACTTTCCTTACCAGAAAACAACTCTTGCTCATAGGACCGGAAACTGCCTGTGATTGAACTCCATTAAGGACTAGTTAACAAACGCTAGCTCGCCTTACAAGAAACACACTCTGCTTTTGAGAAAAGAGCACTCTTCTACTCTACTGTGTTTCCTGTAGGGCCAGAACAGTGAGCTTGCTCAGAACAAAAGAACGGTGCTTCCTACACACACGGCCATATCTAGTTCAATTCTGATTAGGAACCTGACAAGAACAGGAGATCCTCTTCAGTCCAATACACTGTACTTGCTGGGAACAGACGCCAGTGCTATTTGCACTGTGTATGGCAATGGCAGCGCAATAGTGACTATTCTTACCAGAAAACAACTCTTGCTAGTAGGACCTGAATCTGCATGTGATTCAAATCCATTTAGGACTGGGAAACAAACGCGAGCTCGCCTTACAAGAAACACACTCTGCTTTAGAGAAAAGAGCACTTTTCTACTCTACTGTGTTTCCTATAGGGCCAGAACAGTGAGCTTGCTCAGAACAAAAGAACTGTGCTTCCTAAACACACGGTCATATCTAGTTCAAATCTGCTTAGGAAACTGACAAGAATAGTAGATCCTCTTCAGTCCAATACACTGTTCTTGCTGGGAACAGACGCGAGTGCTATTTGCCCTGTGTATGAAAATGGGAGCACAATAGTGACTCTTCTTACCAGAAAACAACTCTTGCTCGTAGGACCAGAAACTGCATGTGATTCAACTCCATTTAGGACTGGGAAACAAACGTGAGCTTGCCTTACAAGAAACACACTCTGCTTTGAGAAAAGAGCACTGTTCTACTCTACTGTGTTTCCTATAGGGCCAGAACAGTGAGCTTGCTCAGAACAAAAGAACTGTGCTTCCTACACACACGGCCATATCTAGTTCAACTCTTCTTAGGACCCTGACAAGAACAGTAGATCCTCTTCAGTCCAATACACTGTACATGATGGGAACAGACGCCAGTGCTATTTGCCCTGTGTATTTCAATGGGAGCACAATAGTGACTCTTCTTACCAGAAAACAACTTTTGCTCGTAGGACCAGAAACTGCATGTGATTCAACTCCATTTAGGACTGGGAAACAAACTCTAGCTCGCCTTACAAGAAACACACTCTGCTTTTAAGAAAAGAGCACTCTTCTACTCTACTGTGTTTCCAATGGGGTCCAAACAGTGAGCTTGCTCAGAACAAAAGAACTGTGCTTCCTACACACGGGCCATATCTCGTTCAACTCTGCTTAGGAAACTGACAAGAACAGTAGATCCTCTTCAGTCTGATACACTGTACTTGCTGGGAACAGACACGAGTGCTATTGGCACTGTGTATGGCACTGGGAACACAATAGTGACTTCCTTAACAGAAAACAACTCTTGCTCGTAGGACCAGAAACTGTATGTGATTCAACTCCATTTAGGACTGGGAAACAAACGCTAGCTCGCCTTACAAGAAACACACTCTGCTTTTGAGAAAAGAGCACTCTTCTACTCTACTGTGTATCCTATAGGGCCAGAACAGTGAGCTTGCTGACAACAAAAGAACTGTGCTTCCTAAACACACGGACCATATCTAGTTCAACTCTGCTTAGGAAACTGACAAGAACAGTAGCTCCTCTTCAGTCCAATACACTGTACTTGCTGGGAAGAGACGCGAGTGCTATTTGCACTGTGTATGGCAATTGGAGCGCAATAGTGACTCTTCTTACCAGAAAACAACTCTTGCTCGTAGGACCAGAAACTGCATGTGACTCAACTCCATTTTGGACTGGGAAACAAACACTAGCTCGCCTTACAAGAAACACACTCTGCTTTTAAGAAAAGAGCACTCTTCTACGCTACTGTGTTTCGAATAGGGCCAAAAGAGTGAGCTTGCTCAGAATAAAAGAACTGTGCTTCCTATACACACGGTCATATCTAGTCCAATTCTGCTTAGGAAACTGACAAGAATAGTAGATCCTCTTCAGTCCAATACACTGTACTTGCTGGGAACAGACGCGAGTGCTATTTGCACTGTGTATGGCAATGGGAGCGCAATAGTGACTTTCCTTACCAGAAAACAACTCTTGCTCGTAGGACCAGAAACTGCATGTGATCCAACTCCATATAGGACTGGGAAACAAACGCTACCTCGCCTTACAAGACACACACTCTGCTTTTGCGAAAAGAGCACTCTTCTACTCTACTGTGTTTCCTATAGGGCCAGAACAGTGAGCTTGCTCAGAACAAAAAAACCGTGCTTCCTACACACACCACCATACCTAGTTCAATTCTGCTTAGGAACCTGACAAGAACAGTAGATCCTCTTCAGTCCAATACACTGTACTGCTGGGAAGAGACAACAGTGCTATTTGTCCTGTGTAGGGAAATGGCAGCGCAATAGTGACTATTCTTACCAGAAAACAACTCTTGCTCGTAGGACTAGAAACTGCATGTGATTCAACTCCATTTAGGACTGGGAAAGAAACGCTAGCTCGCCTTACAAGAAACACACTCTGCTTTTGAGAAAAGAGCACTCTTCTACTCTACTGTGTTTCCTATGGGGTCCAAACAGTGAGCTTGCTCAGAACAAAACAACTGTGCTTCCTACACACACCGCCATACCTAGTTCAATTCTGCTTAGGAAACTGACAAGAATAGTAGATCCTCTTCAGTCCAATACACTGCACTTGCTGGGAACAGACGCGAGTGCTATTTCCACTGTGTATGGCAATGGGAGCGCAATAGTGACTTTCCTTACCAGAAAACAACTCTTGCTCGTAGGACCAGAAACTGCATGTTTTTCAACTCCATATAGTACTGGGAAACAAACACTAGCTCGCCTTACAAGAAACACACTCTGCTTTTGAGAAAAGAGCACTCTTCTACTCTACTGTGTTTCCTATAGGGCCCGAACAGTGAGCTTGCTCAGAACAAAAGAACTGTGCTTCCTACACACACGGACCACATCTAGTTCAACTATGCTTACGAACCTGACAAGAACAGTAGACCCTCTTCAGTCCAATACACTGTACATGCTGGGAACAGACGACAGTGCTATTTGCCCTGTGTATGACAATGGGAGCACAATAGTGACTCTTCTTACCAGAAAACAACTCTTGCTCGTAGGACCAGAAACTGTATGTGATTCAACTCCATTTAGGACTAGGAAACAAACACTAGCTCGCCTTACAAGAAGCACACTCTGATTTAGAGAAAAAAGCACTCTTCTACTCTACTGTGTTTCCTAAGAGGTCTGAACAGTGAACTTGCTCAGAACAAAAGAACTGTGCTTCCTACACACAGGGCCATACCTAGTTCAATTCTGCTTAGGAACCTGACAAGAACAGTAGATCCTCTTCAGTCCAATACACTGTACATGCTGGGAACAGACGCGAGTGCTATTTGCCCTGTGTATGACAATGGGAGCACAATAGTGACTCTTCTTACCATAAAACAACTCTTGCTCGTAGGACCAGAAACTGCATGTGATTCAACTCCATTTAGGACTGGGAAACAAACACTAGCTCGCCTTAAAAGAAACACACTCTGATTTAGAGAAAAAAGCACTCTTCTACTCTACTGTGTTTCCTAAGAGGTCCAAACAGTGAACTTGCTCAGAACAAAAGAACTGTGCTTCCTACACACACGGCCATATCTAGTTCAATTCTGCTTAGGAAACTGACAAGAACAGTAGATCCTCTTCACTCCAATACTCTGTACTTGCTGGGAACAGACTCCAGGGCTCTTTGTCCTGTGTATGGCAATGGCAGCGCAATATTGACTCTTCTTACCAGAAAACAACTCTTGCTCGTAGGACCAGAAACTGCATGTGATTCAACTCCATTTAGGATTGGGAAACAAACGCTAGCTTGCCTTACAAGAAACACACTCTGCTTTTTTGAAAAGAGCACTGTTCTACTCTACTGTGTTTCCTATAGGGCCAGAACAGTGAGCTTGCTGAGATCAAAAGAACTGTGCCTCCTACACACATGGACCACATCTAGTTCAACTATGCTTTGGAAACTGACAAGAAGAGTAGCTCCTATTCAGTCCAATACACTGTACTTGCTGGGAACAGACGCGAGTGCTATTTGCACTGTGTATGGCAATTGGAGCGCAATAGTGACTCTTCTTAACAGAAAACAACTCATGATCGTATGTTCAAAAACTGCATGTAGGTCAACTCCATTTAGGACTGGGAAACAAACGCGAGCTCGCCTTACAAGAAACACACTCTGCTTTAGAGAAAAGAGCACTCTTCTACTCTACTGTGTTTCCTATAGGGCCAGAACACTGAGCTTGCTCAGAACAAAAGAACTGTGCTTCCTACACACACGGCCATATCTAGTTCAACTCTCCTTAGGAACCTGACAAGAACAGTAGATCCTCTTCAGTCCAATACACTGTACATGCTGGGAACAGACACCAGTGCTATTTGCACTGTGAATGACAATGGGAGCACAATAGTGACTCTTCTTACCAGAATACAACTCTTGCTCGTAGGACCAGAAACTGCATGTGATTCAACTCCATTTAGGACTGGGAAACAAACGCTAGCTCGCCTTACAAGAAACACACTCTGCTTTTGAGAAAAGAGCACTCTTCTACTCTACTGTGATTCCTAGGGGGTCCGAACAGTGAGCTTACTCAGAACAAAAGAACTGTGCTTCCTAAACACACGGACCATATTTAGTTCAACTCTGCTGAGGAAACTGACAAGAACAGTAGCTCCTAATCAGTCCAATACACTGTACTTGAAGAGAACACATGCGAGTACTATTTGCTCTGTGTATGGCATTTGGAGCGCAATAGTGACTCTTCTTACCAGAAAACAACTCTTGCTCGTAGGACCAGAAACTGCATGTGATTCAACTCCATTTAGGACTGGGAAACAAATGCTAGTAAGCCTTACAAGAAACACACTCTGCTTTTGAGAAAAGAGCACTCTTCTTCTCTACTGTGTTTCCTAAGAGGTCTGAACAGTGAACTTGCTCAGAACAAAAGAACTGTGCTTCCTACACACACGGCCATACCTAGTTCAATTCTGCTTAGGAACCTGACAAGAACAGTAGATCCTCTTCAGTCCAATAAACTGTACATGCTGGGAACAGACGCGAGTGCTATTTGCCCTGTGTATGACAATGGGAGCGCAATAGTGACTCTACTTACCAGAAAACAACTCTTGCTCGTAGAGCCAGAGACTGCACGTGATTCAACTCCATTTAGGACTAGGAAACAAACACTAGCTCACCTTACAAGAAACACACTCTGATTTAGAGAAAAAAGCACTCTTCTACTCTACTGTGTTTCCTAAGAGGTCTGAACAGTGAACTTGCTCAGAACAAAAGAACTCTGCTTCCTACACACACGGCCATACCTAGGTCAATTCTGCTTAGGAACCTGACAAGAACAGTAGATCCTCTTCAGTCCAATACACTGTACATGCTGGAAACAGACGCGAGTGCTATTTGCCCTGTGTATGACAAAGGGAGCACAATAGTGACTCTTCTTACCAGAAAACAACTCTTGCTCGTAGGACCGGAAACTGCATGTGATTCAATTCCATTTACGACTGGGAAACAAACACTAGCTCGCCTTACAAGAAAGACACTCTGCTTTAGAGAAAAGAGCACTCTTCTACTCTACTGTGTTTCCTATAGGGCCAGAACAGTGAGCTTGCTCAGAACAAAAGAACTGTGCTTCCTACACACACGGGCCATATCTAGTTCAACTCTGCTTAGGAAACTGACAAGAACAGTAGATCCTCTTCAGTCCAATACACTGTACTTGCTGGGAAAAGACGCCAGTGCTATTTGTCCTGTGTATGGCAATGGCAGCGCAATAGTGACTCTTCTTACCAGAAAACAACTCTTGTTTTTAGGACCAGAAACTGCATGTGATTCAACTCCATTTAGGACTGGAAAACAAACACTAACTCGCCTTACAAGAAACACACTCTGCTTTTGAGAAAAGAGCACTCTTCTACTCTACTGTGTTTCCTATGGGGTCCAAACAGTGAGCCTGCTCAGAACAAAAAACTGTGCTTCCTACACACGGACCATATCTAGTTCAACTCTGCTTATGAAACTGACAAGAACAGTAGCTCCTCTTCAGTCCGATAGACTGTACTTGCAGGGAACAAACGCGAGTGCTATTTTCACTGTGTATAGCAATTGGAGCGCAATAGTGACTCTTCTTCCCAGAAAACAACTCTTGCTCGTAGGACCAAAAACTGCATGTGACTCAACTCCATTTAGGTTTGGGAAACAAACTCGAGCTCGCCTTACAAGAAACACACTCTGCTTTAGAGAAAAGAGCACTCTTCTACTCTACTGTGTTTCCTATAGGGCCAAAACAGTGAGCTTGCTCAGAACAAAAGAACTGTGCTTCCTAAACACACGGTCATATCTAGTTCAATTCTGCTTAGGAAACTGACAAGAATAGTAGATCTTCTTCAGTCCAATACACTGTTCTTGCTGGGAACAGACGCGAGTGCTATTTGCCCTGTGTATGAAAATGGGAGCACAATAGTGACTCTTCTTACCAGAAAACAAATCTTGCTCGTAGGACCAGAAACTGCATGTGATTCAACTCCATTTAGGACTGAAAAAAAAATGCTAGCTCGCCTTACATGAAAAACACTCTGCTTTTGAGAAAAGAGCACTCTTCTACTATACTGTGTTTCCAATGGGGTCCGAACAGTGAGCTTGCTCAGAACAAAAGAACTGTGCTTCCTACACACACGGCCATATCTAGTTCAATTCTGATTAGGAACCTGACAAGAACAGTACATCCTCCTCAGTCCAATACACTGTACTTGCTGGGAACAGACGCCAGTGCTATTTGTCCTGTGTATGGCAATGGCAGCACAATAGTGACTATTCTTACCATAAAACAACTCCTGCTCGTAGGACCAGAAACTGCATGTGATTCAACTCCATTTAGTACTGGGAAACAAACGCTAGCTCGCCTTACAAGAAACACACTCTACTTTAGAGAAAAGAACACTTTTCTACTCTACTGTGTTTCCTATAGGGCCAGAACAGTGAGCTTGCTCAGAACAAAAGAACTGTGCTTCCTACACACACGGGCCATATCTAGTTTAACTCTGCTGAGGAAACTGACAAGAACAGTAGCTCCTCTTCAGTCCAATACACTGTACTTGCTCGGAAGAGACGCGAGTGCTATTTGTACTGTGTATGGCAATGGGAGCGCAATAGTGACTTTCCTTACCAGAAAACAACTCTTGCTCGTAGGACCAGAAACTGTATGTGATTCAACTCCATTTAGGACTGGGAAACAAATGCTAGCTCGCCTGACAAGAAACACAATCTGCTTTAGAGAAAAGAGCACTCTTCTACTCTACTCTGTTTCCGATGGTGTACGAACAGTGAGCTTGTTCAGAACAAAAGAACTGTGCTTCCTACACACGGCCATATCTAGTTAAATTTTGCTTATAAACCTGACAAGAACAGTAGATCCTCTTCAGTCCAATACACTGTACTGCTGGGAACAGACAACAGTGCTATTTGTCCTGTGTATGGCAATGGCAGCGCAATAGTGACTCTTCTTTCCCGAAAAAAAACTCTTGCTCGTAGGAGCAGAAACTGCATATGATTCAACTCCATTTGGGACTGGGAAACAAACGCTAGCTCGCCTTACAAGAAACACACTCTGCTTTTGAGAAAAGAGCACTCTTCTACTCTACTGTGTTTCCTAAGAGGTCTGAACAGTGAACTTGCTCAGAACAAAAGAACTGTGCTTCCTACACACACGGCCATATCTAGTTCAACTCTCCTTAGGAACCTGACAAGAACAGTAGATCCTCTTCAGTCCAATACACTGTACATGCTGGGAACAGACGCGAGTGCTATTTGCCCTGTGTATGACAATGGGAGCGCAATAGTGACTCTTCTTACCAGAAAACAACTCTTGCTCGTAGGACCAGAAACTGCATGTGATTCAACTCCATTTAGGACTGGGAAACAAACGCTAGCTCACCTTACAAGAAACACACTCTGCTTTTGAGAAAAGAGCACTCTTCTACTCTACTGTGTTTCCTGTAGGGCCAGAAAAGTGAGCTTGCTCAGAACAAAAGAATTGTGCTTCCTACACACACGGCCATATCTAGTTCAATTTTGATTAGGAACTTGACAAGAACAGTAGATCCTCTTCAGTCCAATACACTGTACTTGATGGGAACAGACGCCAGTGCTATTTGTCCTGTGTATGACAATGGCAGCGCAATAGTGACTATTCTTACCATAAAACAACTCTTCTCGTAGGACCAGAAACTGCATGGGATTCAACTCCATTTAGGACTGGGAAATAAATGCTATCTTGCCTTACAAGAAACACACTCTACTTTAGAGAAATGAGCACTCTTCTACTCTACTGTGTTTCCTATAGGGCCAGAACAGTGAGCTTGCTCAGAACAAAAAAACTGTGCTTCCTACACACACGGTCCATATCTAGTTCTACTCTACTTAGGAAACTGACAAGAACAGTAGCTCCTCTTCAGTCCAATACACTGTACTTGCTGGGAACAGACGCGAGTGCTATTTGCCCTGTGTATGGCAATGGCAGCACAATAGTGACTCTACTTACCAGAAAACAACTCTTGCTCGTAGAGCCAGAGACTGCACGTGATTCAACTCCATTTACGACTAGGAAACAAACACTAGCTCACCTTACAAGAAACACACTCTGATTTAGAGAAAAAAGCACTCTTCTACTCTACTGTGTTTCCTAAGAGGTCTGAACAGTGAACTTGCTCAGAACAAAAGAACTCTGCTTCCTACACACATGGCCATACCTAGTTCAATTCTCCTTAGGAACCTGACAAGAACAGTAGATCCTCTTCAGTCCAATACACTGTACATGCTGGGAACAGACGCGAGTGCTATTTGCCCTGTGTATGAAAATGGGAGCACAATAGTGACTCTTCTTACCAGAAAACAACTCTTGCTCGTAGGACCGGAAACTGCATGTGATTCAATTCCATTTACGACTGGGAAACAAACGCTAGCTCGCCTTACAAGAAAGACACTCTGCTTTAGAGAAAAGAGCACTCTTCTACTCTACTGTGTTTCCTGTAGGGTCAGAACAGTGAGCTTGCTCAGAACAAAAGAACTGTGCTTCCTACACACACGGGCCATATCAAGTTCAACTCTGCTTAGGAAACTGACAAGAACAGTAGCTCCTCTTCTGTCAAATACAATGTACTTGCTGGGAAGAGACGCAAGTGCTATTTGCACTGTGTATGGCAATGGGAGCGCAATAGTGACTTTCCTTACCAGAAAACAACTCTTGCTCGTAGGACCAGAAACTGTATGTGATTCAACTCCATTTAGGACTGGGAAACAAATGCTAGCTCGCCTTACAAGAAACACACTCTGCTTTTGAGAAAAGAGCACTCTTCTACTCTACTGTGTTTCCTATGGGGTCCGAACAGTGAGCTTGCTCAGAACAAAAAAACTGTGCTTCCTACACACAGGGACATATCTAGTTCAATTCTGCTTATAAACCTGACAAGAACAGTAGCTCCTCTTCAGTCCAATACACTGTACTTGCTGGGAAGAGACGCGAGTGCTATTTGCACTGTGTATGGCAATGGGAGCGCAATAGTGACTTTCCTTACCAGAAAACAACTCTTGCTCATAGGACCAGAAACTGTATGTGACTCAACTCCATTTAGGACTGGGAAACAAATGCTAGCTCGCCTTACAAGAAACACACTCTGCTTTAGAGAAAAGAGCACTTTTCTACTCTACTGTGTTTCCTATAGTGCCAGAACAGTGAGCTTGCTCAGAACAAAAGAACTGTGCTTCCTACACACACGGGCCATATCTAGTTCAACTCTGCTTAGGAAACTGACAAGAACAGTAGATCCTCTTCAGTCCAATACACTGTACTTGCTGGGAAAAGACGCCAGTGCTATTTGTCCTGTGTATGGCAATGGCAGCGCAATAGTGACTCTTCTTACCAGAAAACAACTCTTGTTTTTAGGACCAGAAACTGCATGTGATTCAACTCCACTTAGGACTGGAAAACAAACACTAACTCGCCTTACAAGAAACACACTCTGCTTTTGAGAAAAGAGCACTCTTCTACTCTACTGTGTTTCCTATGGGGTCCAAACAGTGAGCTTGCTCTGAACAAAAAACTGTGCTTCCTCCACACGGACCATATCTAGTTCAACTCTGCTTACGAAACTGACAAGAACAGTAGCTCCTTTTCAGTCCGATACACTGTACTTGCAGGGAACAAACGCGAGTGCTATTTGCACTGTGTATAGCAATTGGAGCGCAATAGTGACTCTTCTTCCCAGAAAACAACTCTTGCTCGTAGGACCAAAAACTGCATGTGACTCAACTCCATTTAGGTTTGGGGAACAAACTCGAGCTCGCCTTACAAGAAACACACTCTGCTTTTGAGAAAAGAGCACTCTTCTACTCTACTGTGTTTCCTATAGTGCCAAAACAGTGAGCTTGCTCAGAACAAAAGAACTGTGCTTCCTAAACACACGGTCATATCTAGTTCAATTCTGCTTAGGAAACTGACAAGAATAGTAGATCCTCTTCAGTCCAATACACTGTTCTTGCTGGGAACAGACGCGAGTGCTATTTGCCCTGTGTATGAAAATGGGAGCACAATAGTGACTCTTCTTACCAGAAAACAAATCTTGCTCGTAGGACCAGAAACTGCATGTGATTCAACTCCATTTAGGACTGGGAAACAAATGCTAGCTCGCATTACATGAAACACACTCTGCTTTTGAGAAAAGAACACTCTTCTACTATACTGTGTTTCCAATGGGGTCCGAACAGTGAGCTTGCTCAGAACAAAAGAACTGTGCTTCCTAGACACACGGCCATATCTAGTTCAATTCTGATTAGGAACCTGACAAGAACAGTACATCCTCTTCATTCCAATACACTGTACTTGCTGGGAACAGACGCCAGTGCTATTTGTCCTGTGTATGGCAATGGCAGCACAATAGTGACTATTCTTACCATAAAACAACTCCTGCTCGTAGGACCAGAAACTGCATGTGATTCAACTCCATTTAGGACTGGAAAACAAACGCTAGCTTGCCTTACACAAACACACTCTGCTTTAGAGAAAAGAACACTTTTCTACTCTACTGTGTTTCCTATAGGGCCAGAACAGTGAGCTTGCTCAGAACAAAAGAACTGTGCTTCCTACACACACGGGCCATATCTAGTTTAACTCTGCTTAGGAAACTGACAAGAAGAGTAGCTCCTCT
This sequence comes from Peromyscus eremicus, assembly GCF_949786415.1. Classification (NCBI taxonomy): domain Eukaryota; kingdom Metazoa; phylum Chordata; class Mammalia; order Rodentia; family Cricetidae; genus Peromyscus; species Peromyscus eremicus. The sequence goes on from NW_026735088.1 coordinate 77,719, forward strand.
TCAGTCCAATACACTGTACTTGCTGGGAACAGACGCGAGTGCTATTTGCACTGTGTATGGCAATGGGAGCGCAATAGTGACTTTCCTTACCAGAAAACAACTCTTGCTCGTAGGACCAGAAACTGTATGTGATTCAACTCCATTTAGGACTGGGAAACAAATGCGAGCTCGCCTGACAAGAAACACAATCTGCTTTAGAGAAAAGAGCACTCTTCTACTCTACTGTGTTTCCAATGGGGTCCGAATAGTGAGCTTGTTCAGAACAAAAGAACTGTGCTTCCTACACACGGCCATATCTAGTTCAATTTTGCTTATAAACCTGACAAGAACAGTAGATCCTCTTCAGTCCAATACACTGTACTGCTGGGAACAGACAACAGTGCTATTTGTCCTGTGTATGGCAATGGCAGCGCAATAGTGACTCTTCTTTCCCGAAAAAAACTCTTGCTCGTAGGAGCAGAAACTGCATGTGATTCAACTCCATTTAGGACTGGGAAACAAATGCTAGCTCGCCTTACAAGAAACACACTCTGCTTTTGAGAAAAGAGCACTATTCTACTCTACTGTGTTTCCTAAGAGGTCTGAACAGTGAACTTGCTCAGAACAAAAGAACTGTGCTTCCTACACACACGGCCATATCTAGTTCAACTCTCCTTAGGAACCTGACAAGAACAGTAGATTCTCTTAAGTCCAATACACTGTACATGCTGGGAACAAACGCGAGTGCTATTTGCCCTGTGTATGACAATGGGAGCGCAATAGTGACTCTTCTTACCAGAAAACAACTCTTGCTCGTAGGACCAGAAACTGCATGTGATTCAACTCCATTTAGGACTGGGAAACAAATGCGAGCTCGCCTTACAAGAAACACACTCTCCTTTTGAGAAAAGAGCACTGTTCTACTCTACTGTGTTTCCTATAGGGCCAGAACAGTGAGCTTGCTGAGAACAAAAGCACTGTGCTTCCTACACACACGGACCATACCTAGTTCAACTATGCTTTGGAAACTGACAAGAACAGTAGCTCCTATTCAGTCCAATACACTGTACTTGCTGGGAACAGACGTGAGTGCTATTTGCACTGTGTATGCCAATTGGAGCACAATAGTGACTCTCCTTACCAGAAAACAACTCTTGCTCGTAGGAACATAAACTGCATGTGACTCAACTCCATTTAGGACTGTGAAACAAAGGCGAGCTTGCCTTACAAGAAACACACTCTGCTTTTGAGAAAAGAGCACTCTTCTACTCTACTGTGTTTAATATAGGGCCAGAACAGTGAGCTTGATCAGAACAAAAGAACTGTGCTTCCTACACACACGGCCATATCTAGTTCAACTCTGCTTAGGAACCTGACAAGAACAGTAGATCCTCTTCAGTCCAATACACTGTACATGATGGGAACAGACGCCAGTGCAATTTGCCCTGTGTATTTCAATGGGAGCACAATAGTGACTCTTCTTACCAGAAAACAACTCTTGCTCGTAGGACCAGAAACTGCATGTGATTCAACTCCATTTACGACTGGGAAAAAAACACTAGCTCGCCTTACAAGAAAGACACTCTGCTTTAGAGAAAAGAGCACTCTTCTACTCTACTGTGTTTCCTATAGGGCCAGAACAGTGAGCTTGCTCAGAACAAAAGAACTGTGCTTCCTACACACACGGGCCATATCAAGTTCAACTCTGCTTAGGAAACTGACAAGAACAGTAGCTCCTCTTCAGTCCAATACACTGTACTTGCTGGGAACAGACGCCAGTGCTATTTGCACTGTGTATGGCAATGGGAGCGCAATAGTGACTTTCCTTACCAGAAAACAACTCTTGCTCGTAGGACCAGAAACTGTATGTGATTCAACTCCATTTAGGACTGGGAAACAAATGCTAGCTCGCCTTACAAGAAACACAATCTGCTTTAGAGAAAAGAGCACTCTTCTACTCTACTGTGTTTCCTATGGGGTCCGAACAGTGAGCTTGCTCAGAACAAAAAAACTGTGCTTCCTACAAACACGGCCATATCTAGTTCAATTCTGCTTAGAAACCTGACAAGAACAGTAAATCCTCTTCAGTCCAATACACTGTACTTGCTGGGAACAGACGCCAGTGCTATTTGTCCTGTGTATGGCAATGGCAGCGCAATACTGACTCTTTTTACCAGAAAACAACTCTTGCTCGTAGGACCAGAAACTGCATGTGATTCAACTCCATTTACGACTGGGAAACAAATGCTAGCTCGCCTTACATGAAACACACTCTGCTTTTGAAAATAGAGCACTCTTCTACTCTATTGTGTTTCCTATGTGGTCCAAACAGTGAGCTTGCTCAGAACAAAAAACTGTGCTTCCTACACACACGGGCCATATCTCGTTCAACTCTGCTTAGGAAACTGACAAGAACAGTAGCTCCTCTTCAGTCCGATACACTGTACTTGCTGGGAACAGACGCGAGTGCTATTTGCACTGTGTATGGCAATGGGAGCACAATAGTGACTTCCTTACCAGAAAACAACTCTTGCTCGTAGGACCAGAAACTGCATGTGATTCAACTCCATTTAGGACTGGGAAACAAACGCTAGCTTGCCTTACAAGAAACACACTCTGCTTTTTTGAAAAGAGCACTGTTCTACTCTACTGTGTTTCCTACAGGGCCAGAACAGTGAGCTTGCTGAGATCAAAAGAACTGTGCTTCCTACACACATGGACCACATCTAGTTCAACTATGCTTTGGAAAATGACAAAAAGAGTAGCTCCTATTCAGTCCAATACACTGTACTTGCTGGGAACAGACACGAGTGCTATTTGCACTGTGTATGGCAATTGGAGCGCAATAGTGACTCTTCTTACCAGAAAACAACTCTTGCTTGTATGTTCAAAAACTGCATGTGAGTCAACTCCATTTAGGACTGGGAAACAAATGCGAGCTCGCCTTACCAGAAACACACTCTGCTTTAGAGAAAAGAGCACTCTTCTACTCTACTGTGTTTCCTATAGGGCCAGAACACTGAGCTTGCTCAGAACAAAAGAACTGTGCTTCCTACACACACGGCCATATCTAGTTTAACTCTCCTTAGGAACCTGACAAGAACAGTAGATCCTCTTCAGTCCAATACACTGTACATGCTGGGAACAGACACGAGTGCTATTTGCCCTGTGTATGACAATGGGAGCGCAATAGTGACTCTTCTTACCAGAAAACAACTCTTGCTCGTAGGACCAGAAACTGCATGTGATTCAACTCCATTTAGGACTGGGACACAAACGCTAGCTCGCCTTACAAGAAACACACTCTGCTTTTTAGAAAAGAGCACTCTTCTACTCTACTGTGTTTCCTGTAGGGCCAGAACATTGAGCTTGCTCAGAAAAAAAGAATTGTGCTTCCTACACACAAGGCCATATCTAGTTCAATTTTGATTAGGAACTTGACAAGAACAGTAGATCCTCTTCAGTCCAATACACTGTACTTGATGGGAACAGACGCCAGTGCTATTTGCACTGTGTATGAAAATGGCAGCGCAATAGTGACTATTCTTACCATAAAACAACTCTTGCTCGTAGGACCAGAAACTGCATGTGATTCAACTCCATTTAGGACTGGGAACAAACGCTAGCTTGCCTTACAAGAAACACACGCTACTTTAGAGAAATGAGCACTCTTCTACTCTACTGTGTTTCCTATAGGGCCAGAACAGTGAGCTTGCTCAGAACAAAAGAACTGTGCTTCCTACACACACGGGACATATCTAGTTCAACTCTACTTAGGAAACTGACAAAAACAGTAGCTCCTCTTCAGTCCAATACACTGTACTTGCTGAGAACAGACGCGAGTGCTATTTGTTCTGTGTATGGCAATGGCAGCGCAATAGTGACTCTACTTACCAGAAAACAACTCTTGCTCGTAGAGCCAGAGACTGCATGTGATTCAACTCCATTTAGGACTAGGAAACAAACACTAGCTCACCTTACAAGAAACACACTCTGATTTAGAGAAAAAAGCACTCTTCTACTCTACTGTGTTTCCTAAGAGGTCTGAACAGTGAACTTGCTCAGAACAAAAGAACTGTGCTTCCTACACACACGGCCATACCTAGTTCAATTCTGCTTAGGAACCTGACAAGAACAGTAGATCCTCTTCAGTCCAATACACTGTACATGCTGGGAACAGACGCGAGTGCTATTTGCCCTGTGTATGACAATGGGAGCACAATAGTGACTCTTCTTACCAGAAAACAACTCTTGCTCGTAGGACTGGAAACTGCATGTGATTCAACTCCTTTTACGACTGGGAAACAAAGCTAGCTCGCCTTACAAGAAAGACACTCTGCTTTAGAGAAAAGAGCACTCTTCTACTCTACTGTGTTTCCTATAGGGCCAGAACAGTGAGCTTGCTGAGAACAAAAGAACTGTGCTTCCTACACACACGGGCCATATCAAGTTCAACTCTGCTTAGGAAACTGACAAGAACAGTAGCTCCTCTTCTGTCAAATACAATGTACTTGCTGGGAAGAGACGCGAGTGCTATTTGCACTATGTATGGCAATGGGAGCGCAATAGTGACTTTCCTTACCAGAAAACAACTTTTGCTCGTAGGACCAGAAACTGTATGTGATTCAACTCCATTTAGGACTGGGAAACAAATGCTAGCTCGCCTTACAAGAAACACACTCTGCTTTTGAGAAAAGAGCACTCTTCTACTCTACTGTGTTTCCTATGGGGTCCGAACAGTGAGCTTGCTCAGAAAAAAAAAACTGTGCTTCCTACACACAGGGACATATCTAGTTCAATTCTGCTTATAAACCTGACAAGAACAGTTGATCCTCTTCAGTCCAATACACTGTACTTGCTCGGAACAGACGCCAGTGCTATTTGTCCTGTGTATGGCAATGGCAGCGCAATACTGACTCTTCTTACCAGAAAACAACTCTTGCTCGTAGGACCAGAAACTGCATGTGATTCAACTCCATTTACAACTGGGAAACAAATGCTAGCTCGCCTTACATGAAACACACTCTGCTTTTGAAAAAAGAGCACTCTTCTACTCTACTGTGTTTCCTATGTGGTCCAAACAGTGAGCTTGCTCAGAACAAAAGAACTGTGCTTCCTACACACACGGGCCATATCTCGTTCAACTCTGCTTAGGAAACTGACAAGAACAGTAGCTCCTCTTCAGTCCGATACACTGTACTTGCTGGGAACAGACGCGAGTGCTATTTGCACTGTGTATGGCAATGGGAGCACAATAGTGACTTCCTTATAAGAAAACAACTCTTGCTCGTAGGACCAGAAACTGCATGTGATTCAACTCCATTTAGGACTGGGAAACAAACGCTAGCTTGCCTTACAAGAAACACACTCTGCTTTTTTGAAAAGAGCACTGTTCTACTCTACTGTGTTTCCTATAGGGCCAGAAGAGTGAGCTTGCTGAGATCAAAAGAACTGTGCCTCCTACACACATGGACCACATCTAGTTCAACTATGCTTTGGAAACTGACAAGAAGAGTAGCTCCTATTCAGTCCAATACACTGTACTTGCTGGGAACAGACGCGAGTGCTATTTGCACTGTGTATGGCAATTGGAGCGCAATAGTGACTCTTCATACCAGAAAACAACTCTTGATCATATGTTCAAAAACTGCATGTAGGTCAACTCCATTTAGGACTGGGAAACAAACGCGAGCTCGCCTTACAAGAAACACACTCTGCTTTAGAGAAAAGAGCACTCTTCTACTCTACTGTGTTTCCTATAGGGCCAGAACACTGAGCTTGCTCAGAACAAAAGAACTGTGCTTCCTACACACACGGCCATATCTAGTTCAACTCTCCTTAGGAACCTGACAAGAACAGTAGATCCTCTTCAGTCCAATACACTGTACATGCTGGGAACAGACACCAGTGCTATTTGCACTGTGAATGACAATGGGAGCACAATAGTGACTCTTCTTACCAGAATACAACTCTTGCTTGTAGGACCAGAAACTGCATGTGATTCAACTCCATTTAGGACTGGGAAACAAACGCTAGCTCGCCTTACAAGAAACACACTCTGCTTTTGAGAAAAGAGCACTCTTCTACTCTACTGTGATTCCTAGGGGGTCCGAACAGTGAGCTTACTCAGAACAAAAGAACTGTGCTTCCTAAACACACGGACCATATTTAGTTCAACTCTGCTGAGGAAACTGACAAGAACAGTAGCTCCTAATCAGTCCAATACACTGTACTTGAAGAGAACACATGCGAGTACTATTTACTCTGTGTATGGCATTTGGAGCGCAATAGTGACTCTTCTTACCAGAAAACAACTCTTGCTTGTAGGACCAGAAACTGCATGTGATTCAACTCCATTTAGGACTGGGAAACAAATGCTAGTTCGCCTTACAAGAAACACACTCTGCTTTTGAGAAAAGAGCACTCTTCTTCTCTACTGTGTTTCCTAAGTGGTCTGAACAGTGAACTTGCTCAGAACAAAAGAACTGTGCTTCCTACACACACGGCCATACCTAGTTAAATTCTGCTTAGGAACCTGACAAGAACAGTAGATCCTCTTCAGTCCCATACACTGTACATGCTGGGAACAGACGCGAGTGCTATTTGCCCTGTGTATGACAATGGGAGCACAATAGTGACTCTTCTTACCAGAAAACAACTCTTGCTATTAGGAGCAGAAACTGCATGTGATTCAACTCCATTTAGGACTGGGAAACAAACACTAGCTCGCCTTACAAGAAACACACTCTGATTTAGAGAAAAAAGCACTCTTCTACTCTACTGTGTTTCCTATAGGGCCAGAACAGTGAGCTTGCTCAGAACAAAAGAACTGTGCTTCCTACACACACGGGCCATATCGAGTTCAACTCTGCTTAGGAAACTGACAAGAACAGTAGATCCTCTTCAGTCCAATACACTGTACTTGCTGGGAAAAGACGCCAGTGCTATTTGTCCTGTGTATGGCAATGGCAGCGCAATAGTGTCTCTTCTTACCAGAAAAAAACTCTTCTTTGTAGGACCAGAAACTGCATGTGTTTCAACTCCATTTAGGACTGGGAAACAAACACTAACTCGCCTTACAAGAAACACACTCTGCTTTTGAGAAAAGAGCACTCTTCTACTCTACTGTGTTTCCTATGGGGTCCAAACAGTGAGCTTGCTCAGAACAAAAAACTGTGCTTCCTACACACGGACCATATCTAGTTCAACTCTGCTTACGAAACTGACAAGAACAGTAGCTCCTCTTCAGTCCGATACACTGTGCTTGCAGAGAACAAACGCGAGTGCTATATGCACTGTGTATAGCAAATGGAGCGCAATAGTGACTCTTCTTCCCAGAAAACAACTCTTGCTCATAGGACCAAAAACTGCATGTGACTCAACTCCATTTAGGACTGGGAAACAAACTGGAGCTCGCCTTACAAGAAACACACTCTCCTTTTGAGAAAAGAGCACTTTTCTACTCAACTGTGTTTCCTATAGGGCCAGAACAGTGAGCTTGCTGAGAACAAAAGAACTGTGCTTCCTACACACACGGACCATATCTAGTTCAACTATGCTTTGGAAACTGACAAGAACAGTAGCTCCTATTCAATCCAATACACTGTACTTGCTGGGAACAGACGCGAGTGCTATTTGCACTGTGTATGGCAATTGGAGCGCAATAGTGCCTCTCCTTACCAGAAAACAACTCTTGCTCGTAGGACCATAAACTGCATGTGACTCAACTCCATTTAGGACTGTGAAACAAAGGCGAGCTCGCCTTACAAGAAACACACTCTGCTTTAGACAAAAGAGCACTCTTCTACTCTACTGTGTTTCCTATAGGGCCAGAACAGTGAGCTTGATCAGAACAAAAGAACTGTGCTTCCTACACACACGGCCATATCTAGTTCAACTCTGCTTAGGAACCTGACAAGAACAGTAGATCCTCTTCAGTCCAATACACTGTACATGATGGGAACAGACGCCAGTGCAATTTGCCCTGTGTATTTCAATGGGAGCACAATAGTGACTCTTCTTACCAGAAAACAACTCTTGCTCGTAGGACCAGAAACTGCATGTGATTCAACTCTATTTACGACTGGGAAAAAAACGCTAGCTCGCCTTACAAGAAAGACACTCTGCTTTAGAGAAAAGAGCACTCTTCTACTCTACTGTGTTTCCTATAGGGCCAGAACAGTGAGCTTGCTCAGAAAAAAAGAACTGTGCTTCCTACACACACGGGACATATCAAGTTCAACTCTGCTTAGGAAACTGACAAGAACAGTAGCTCCTCTTCAGTCCAATACACTGTACTTGCTGGGAAGAGACGCGCGTGCTATTTGCACTGTGTATGGCAATGGGAGCGCAATAGTTACTTTCCTTACCAGAAAACAACTCTTGCTCGTAGGACCAGAAACTGTATGTGATTCAACTCCATTTAGGACTGGGAAACAAATGCTAGCTCACCTTACAAGAAACACAATCTGCTTTAGAGAAAAGAGCACTCTTCTACTCTACTGTGTTTCCTATGGGGTCCGAACAGTGAGCTTGCTCAGAACAAAAAAACTGTGCTTCCTACACACACGGACATATCTAGTTCAATTCTGCTTATAAACCTGACAAGAACAGTAGATCCTCTTCAGTCCAATACACTGTACTTGCTGGGAACAGACGCCAGTGCTATTTGTCCTGTGTATGGCAATGGCAGCGCAATACTGACTCTTTTTACCAGAAAACAACTCTTGCTCGTAGGACCAGAAACTGCATGTGATTCAACTCCATTTAGGACTGGGAACAAACGCTAGCTTGCCTTACAAGAAACACACGCTACTTTAGAGAAATGAGCACTCTTCTACTCTACTGTGTTTCCTATAGGGCCAGAACAGTGAGCTTGCTCAGAACAAAAGAACTGTGCTTCCTACACACACGGGCCATATCTAGTTCAACTCTACTTAAAAAACTGACAAGAACAGTAGCTCCTCTTCAGTCCAATACACTGTACTTGCTGGGAACAGACGCGAGTGCTATTTGTTCTGTGTATGGCAATGGCAGCGCAATAGTGACTCTACTTACCAGAAAACAACTCTTGCTCGTAGAGCCAGAGACTGCATGTGATTCAACTCCATTTAGGACTAGGAAACAAACACTAGCTCACCTTACAAGAAACACACTCTGATTTAGAGAAAAAAGCACTCTTCTACTCTACTGTGTTTCCTAAGAGGTCTGAACAGTGAACTTGCTCAGAACAAAAGAACTGTGCTTCCTACACACACGGCCATACCTAGTTCAATTCTGCTTAGGAACCTGACAAGAACAGTAGATCCTCTTCAGTCCAATACACTGTACATGCTGGGAACAGACGCGAGTGCTATTTGCCCTGTGTATGACAATGGGAGCACAATAGTGACTCTTCTTACCAGAAAACAACTCTTGCTCGTAGGACCGGAAACTGCATGTGATTCAACTCCATTTACGACTGGGAAACAAACGCTAGCTTGCCTTACAAGAAAGACACTCTGCTTTAGAGAAAAGAGCACTCTTCTACTCTACTGTGTTTCCTATAGGGCCAGAACAGTGAGCTTGCTGAGAACAAAAGAACTGTGCTTCCTACACACACGGGCCATATCAAGTTCAACTCTGCTTAGGAAACTGACAAGAACAGTAGCTCCTCTTCTGTCAAATACAATGTACTTGCTGGGAAGAGACGCGAGTGCTATTTGCACTATGTATGGCAATGGGAGCGCAATAGTGACTTTCTTTACCAGAAAACAACTCTTGCTCGTAGGACCAGAAACTGTATGTGATTCAACTCCATTTAGGACTGGGAAACAAATGCTAGCTCGCCTTACAAGAAACACACTCTGCTTTTGAGAAAAGAGCACTCTTCTACTCTACTGTGTTTCCTATGGGGTCCGAACAGTGAGCTTGCTCAGAAAAAAAAAACTGTGCTTCCTACACACAGGGACATATCTAGTTCAATTCTGCTTATAAACCTGACAAGAACAGTTGATCCTCTTCAGTCCAATACACTGTACTTGCTCGGAACAGACGCCAGTGCTATTTGTCCTGTGTATGGCAATGGCAGCGCAATACTGACTCTTCTTACCAGAAAACAACTCTTGCTCGTAGGACCAGAAACTGCATGTGATTCAACTCCATTTACGACTGGGAAACAAATGCTAGCTCGCCTTACATGAAACACACTCTGCTTTTGAAAAAAGAGCACTCTTCTACTCTACTGTGTTTCCTATGTGGTCCAAACAGTGAGCTTGCTCAGAACAAAAGAACTGTGCTTCCTACACACACGGGCCATATCTCGTTCAACTCTGCTTAGGAAACTGACAAGAACAGTAGCTCCTCTTCAGTCCGATACACTGTACTTGCTGGGAACAGACGCGAGTGCTATTTGCACTGTGTATGGCAATGGGAGCACAATAGTGACTTCCTTACCAGAAAACAACTCTTGCTCGTAGGACCAGAAACTGCATGTGATTCAACTCCATTTAGGACTGGGAAACAAACGCTAGCTTGCCTTACAAGAAACACACTCTGCTTTTTTGAAAAGAGCACTGTTCTACTCTACTGTGTTTCCTATAGGGCCAGAAGAGTGAGCTTGCTGAGATCAAAAGAACTGTGCCTCCTACACACATGGACCACATCTAGTTCAACTATGCTTTGGAAACTGACAAGAAGAGTAGCTCCTATTCAGTCCAATACACTGTACTTGCTGGGAACAGACGCGAGTGCTATTTGCACTGTGTATGGCAATTGGAGCGCAATAGTGACTCTTCATACCAGAAAACAACTCTTGATCATATGTTCAAAAACTGCATGTAGGTCAACTCCATTTAGGACTGGGAAACAAACGCGAGCTCGCCTTACAAGAAACACACTCTGCTTTAGAGAAAAGAGCACTCTTCTACTCTACTGTGTTTCCTATAGGGCCAGAACCCTAAGCTTGCTCAGAACAAAAGAACTGTGCTTCCTACACACACGGCCATATCTAGTTCAACTCTCCTTAGGAACCTGACAAGAACAGTAGATCCTCTTCAGTCCAATACACTGTACATGCTGGGAACAGACACCAGTGCTATTTGCACTGTGAATGACAATGGGAGCACAATAGTGACTCTTCTTACCAGAATACAACTCTTGCTCGTAGGACCAGAAACTGCATGTGATTCAACTCCATTTAGGACTGGGAAACAAACGCTAGCTCGCCTTACAAGAAACACACTCTGCTTTTGAGAAAAGAGCACTCTTCTACTCTACTGTGATTCCTAGGGGGTCCGAACAGTGAGCTTACTCAGAACAAAAGAACTGTGCTTCCTAAACACACGGACCATATTTAGTTCAACTCTGCTGAGGAAACTGACAAGAACAGTAGCTCCTAATCAGTCCAATACACTGTACTTGAAGAGAACACATGCGAGTACTATTTGCTCTGTGTATGGCATTTGGAGCGCAATAGTGACTCTTCTTACCAGAAAACAACTCTTGCTCGTAGGACCAGAAACTGCATGTGATTCAACTCCATTTAGGACTGGGAAACAAATGCTAGTTCGCCTTACAAGAAACACACTCTGCTTTTGAGAAAAGAGCACTCTTCTTCTCTACAGTGTTTCCTAAGAGGTCTGAACAGTGAACTTGCTCAGAACAAAAGAACTGTGTTCCTACACACACGGCCATACCTAGTTCAATTCTGCTTAGGAACCTGACAAGAACAGTAGATCCTCTTCAGTCCAATACACTGTACATGCTGGGAACAGACACGAGTGCTATTTGCCCTGTGTATGACAATGGGAGCGCAATAGTGACTCTTCTTACCAGAAAACAACTCTTGCTATTAGGAGCAGAAACTGCATGTGATTCAACTCCATTTAGGACTGGGAAACAAACACTAGCTCGCCTTACAAGAAACACACTCTGATTTAGAGAAAAAAGCACTCTTCTACTCTACTGTGTTTCCTATAGGGCCAGAACAGTGAGCTTGCTCAGAACAAAAGAACTGTGCTTCCTACACACACGGGCCATATCTAGTTCAACTCTGCTTAGGAAACTGACAAGAACAGTAGATCCTCTTCAGTCCAATACACTGTACTTGCTGGGAAAAGACGCCAGTGCTATTTGTCCTGTGTATGGCAATGGCAGCGCAATAGTGACTCTTCTTACCAGAAAACAACTCTTCTTTGTAGGACCAGAAACTGCATGTGTTTCAACTCCATTTAGGACTGGGAAACAAACACTAACTCGCCTTACAAGAAACACACTCTGCTTTTGAGAAAAGAGCACTCTTCTACTCTACTGTGTTTCCTGTAGGGCCAGAAAAGTGAGCTTGCTCAGAACAAAAGAATTGTGCTTCCTACACACACGGCCATATCTAGTTCAATTTTGATTAGGAACTTGACAAGAACAGTAGATCCTCTTCAGTCCAATACACTGTACTTGATGGGAACAGACGCCAGTGCTATTTGTCCTGTGTATGACAATGGCAGCGCAATAGTGACTATTCTTACCATAAAACAACTCTTCTCGTAGGACCAGAAACTGCATGGGATTCAACTCCATTTAGGACTGGGAAATAAATGCTATCTTGCCTTACAAGAAACACACTCTACTTTAGAGAAATGAGCACTCTTCTACTCTACTATGTTTCCTATAGGGCCAGAACAGTGAGCTTGCTCAGAACAAAAAAACTGTGCTTCCTACACACACGGTCCATATCTAGTTCTACTCTACTTAGGAAACTGACAAGAACAGTAGCTCCTCTTCAGTCCAATACACTGTACTTGCTGGGAACAGACGCGAGTGCTATTTGTTCTGTGTATGGCAATGGCAGCACAATAGTGACTCTACTTACCAGAAAACAACTCTTGCTCGTAGAGCCAGAGACTGCATGTGATTCAACTCCATTTACGACTAGGAAACAAACATTAGCTCACCTTACAAGAAACACACTCTGATTTAGAGAAAAAAGCACTCTTCTACTCTACTGTGTTTCCTAAGAGGTCTGAACAGTGAACTTGCTCAGAACAAAAGAACTCTGCTTCCTACACACACGGCCATACCTAGTTCAATTCTGCTTAGGAACCTGACAAGAACAGTAGATCCTCTTCAGTCCAATACACTGTACATGCTGGGAACAGACGCGAGTGCTATTTGCCCTGTGTATGAAAATGGGAGCACAATAGTGACTCTTCTTACCAGAAAACAACTCTTGCTCGTAGGACCGGAAACTGCATGTGATTCAATTCCATTTACGACTGGGAAACAAACGCTAGCTCGGCTTACAAGAAAGACACTCTGCTTTAGAGAAAAGAGCACTGCTCTACTCTACTGTGTTTCCTATAGGGCCAGAACAGTGAGCTTGCTCAGAACAAAAGAACTGTGCTTCCTACACACACGGGCCATATCAAGTTCAACTCTGCTTAGGAAACTGACAAGAACAGTAGCTCCTCTTCAGTCCAATACACTGTACTTGCTGGGAAGAGACGCGAGTGCTATTTGCACTGTGTATGGCAATGGGAGCGCAATAGTGACTTTCCTTACCAGAAAACAACTCTTGCTCATAGGACCAGAAACTGTATGTGACTCAACTCCATTTAGGACTGGGAAATAAATGCTAGCTCGCCTTACAAGAAACACACTCTGCTTTAGAGAAAAGAGCTCTTTTCTACTCTACTGTGTTTCCTATAGGGCCAGAACAGTGAGCTTGCTCAGAACAAAAGAACTGTGCTTCCTACACACACGGGCCATATCTAGTTCAACTCTGCTTACGAAACTGACAAGAACAGTAGATCCTCTTCAGTCCAATACACTGTACTTGCTGGGAAAAGACGCCAGTGCTATTTGTCCTGTGTATGGCAATGGCAGCGCAATAGTGACTCTTCTTACCAGAAAACAACTCTTGTTTTTAGGACCAGAAACTGCATGTGATTCAACTCCATTTAGGACTGGAAAACAAACACTAACTCGCCTTACAAGAAACACACTCTGCTTTTGATAAAAGATCACTCTTCTACTCTACTGTGTTTCCTATGGGGTCCAAAAAGTGAGCTTGCTCAGAACAAAAAACTGTGCTTCCTCCACACGGACCATATCTAGTTCAACTCTGCTTACGAAACTGACAAGAACAGTAGCTCCTCTTCAGTCCGATACACTGTACTTGCAGGGAACAAACGCGAGTGCTATTTGCACTGTGTATAGCAATTGGAGCGCAATAGTGACTCTTCTTCCCAGAAAACAACTCTTGCTCGTAGGACCAAAAACTGCATGTGACTCAACTCCATTTAGGTTTGGGGAACAAACTCGAGCTCGCCTTACAAGAAACACACTCTGCTTTTGAGAAAAGAGCACTCTTCTACTCTACTGTATTTCCTATAGGGCCAAAACAGTGAGCTTGCTCAGAACAAAAGAACTGTGCTTCCTAAACACACGGTCATATCTAGTTCAATTCTGCTTAGGAAACTGACAAGAATAGTAGATCCTCTTCAGTCCAATACACTGTTCTTGCTGGGAACAGACGCGAGTGCTATTTGCCCTGTGTATGAAAATGGGAGCACAATAGTGACTCTTCTTACCAGAAAACAAATCTTGCTCGTAGGACCAGAAACTGCATGTGATTCAACTCCATTTAGGACTGGGAAACAAATGCTAGCTCGCATTACATGAAACACACTCTGCTTTTGAGAAAAGAACACTCTTCTACTATACTGTGTTTCCAATGGGGTCCGAACAGTGAGCTTGCTCAGAACAAAAGAACTGTGCTTCCTACACACACGGCCATATCTACTTCAATTCTGATTAGGAACCTGACAAGAACAGTACATCCTCTTCATTCCAATACACTGTACTTGCTGGGAACAGACGCCAGTGCTATTTGTCCTGTGTATTGCAATGGCAGCACAATAGTGACTATTCTTACCATAAAACAACTCCTGCTCGTAGGACCAGAAACTGCATGTGATTCAACTCCATTTAGGACTGGAAAACAAACGCTAGCTCGCCTTACAAGAAACACACTCTGCTTTAGACAAAAGAACACTTTTCTACTCTACTGTGTTTCCTATAGGGCCAGAACAGTGAGCTTGCTCAGAACAAAAGAACTGTGCTTCCTACACACACGGGCCATATCTAGTTTAACTCTGCTTAGGAAACTGACAAGAGGAGTAGCTCCTCTTCAGTCCAATACACTGTACATGCTGGGAACAGAAGCGAGTGCTATTTGCACTGTGTATGGCAATGGGAGCGCAATAGTGACTTTCCTTACCAGAAAACAACTCTTGCTCGTAGGACCAGAAACTGTATGTGATTCAACTCCATTTAGGACTGGGAAACAAATGCGAGCTCGCCTGACAAGAAACACAATCTGCTTTAGAGAAAAGAGCACTCTTCTACTCTACTGTGTTTCCAATGGGGTCCGAATAGTGAGCTTGTTCAGAACAAAAGAACTGTGCTTCCTACACACGGCCATATCTAGTTCAATTTTGCTTATAAACCTGACAAGAACAGTAGATCCTCTTCAGTCCAATACACTGTACTGCTGGGAACAGACAACAGTGCTATTTGTCCTGTGTATGGCAATGGCAGCGCAATAGTGACTCTTCTTTCCCGAAAAAAACTCTTGCTCGTAGGAGCAGAAACTGCATGTGATTCAACTCCATTTAGGACTGGGAAACAAACGCTAGCTCGCCTTACAAGAAACACACTCTGCTTTTGAGAAAAGAGCACTCTTCTACTCTACTGTGTTTCCTAAGAGGTCTGAACAGTGAACTTGCTCAGAACAAAAGAACTGTGCTTCCTAAACACACGGCCATATCTAGTTCAACTCTCCTTAGGAACCTGACAAGAACAGTAGATTCTCTTCAGTCCAATACACTGTACATGCTGGGAACAGACGCGAGTGCTATTTGCCCTGTGTATGACAATGGGAGCGCAATAGTGACTCTTCTTACCAGAAAACAACTCTTGCTGGTAGGACCAGAAACTGCATGTGATTCAACTCCATTTAGGACTGGGAAACAAATGCGAGCTCGCCTTACAAGAAACACACTCTCCTTTTGAGAAAAGAGCACTGTTCTACTCTACTGTGTTTCCTATAGGGCCAGAACAGTGAGCTTGCTGAGAACAAAAGCACTGTGCTTCCTACACACACGGACTATACCTAGTTCAACTATGCTTTGGAAACTGACAAGAACAGTAGCTCCTCTTCAGTCCAATACACTGTACTTGCTGGGAACAGACGTGAGTGCTATTTGCACTGTGTATGCCAATTGGAGCACAATAGTGACTCTCCTTACCAGAAAACAACTCTTGCTCGTAGGAACATAAACTGCATGTGACTCAACTCCATTTAGGACTGTGAAACAAAGGCGAGCTCGCCTTACAAGAAACACACTCTGCTTTTGAGAAAAGAGCACTCTTCTACTCTACTGTGTTTCCTATAGGGCCAGAACAGTGAGCTTGATCAGAACAAAAGAACTGTGCTTCCTACACACACGGCCATATCTAGTTCAACTCTGCTTAAGAACCTGACAAGAACAGTAGATCCTCTTCAGTCCAATACACTGTACATGATGGGAACAGACGCCAGTGCAATTTGCCCTGTGTATTTCAATGGGAGCACAATAGTGACTCTTCTTACCAGAAAACAACTCTTGCTTGTAGGACCAGAAACTGCATGTGATTCAACTCCATTTACGACTGGGAAAAAAACACTAGCTCGCCTTACAAGAAAGACACTCTGCTTTAGAGAAAAGAGCACTCTTCTACTCTACTGTGTTTCCTATAGGGCCAGAACAGTGAGCTTGCTCAGAACAAAAGAACTGTGCTTCCTACACACACGGGCCATATCAAGTTCAACTCTGCTTAGGAAACTGACAAGAACAGTAGCTCCTCTTCAGTCCAATACACTGTACTTGCTGGGAAGAGACGCAAGTGCTATTTCCACTGTGTATGGCAATGGGAGCGCAATAGTGACTTTCCTTACCAGAAAACAACTCTTGCTCATAGGACCAGAAACTGTATGTGATTCAACTCCATTTAGGACTGGGAAACAAATGCTAGCTCGCCTTACAAGAAACACAATCTGCTTTAGAGAAAAGAGCACTCTTCTACTCTACTGTGTTTCCTATGGGGTCCGAACAGTGAGCTTGCTCAGAACAAAAAAACTGTGCTTCCTACAAACACGGCCATATCTAGTTCAATTCTGCTTAGAAACCTGACAAGAACAGTAAATCCTCTTCAGTCCAATACACTGTACTTGCTGGGAACAGACGCCAGTGCTATTTGTCCTGTGTATGGCAATGGCAGCGCAATACTGACTCTTTTTACCAGAAAACAACTCTTGCTCGTAGGACCAGAAACTGCATGTGATTCAACTCCATTTACGACTGGGAAACAAATGCTAGCTCGCCTTACATGAAACACACTCTGCTTTTGAAAATAGAGCACTCTTCTACTCTACTGTGTTTCCTATGTGGTCCAAACAGTGAGCTTGCTCAGAACAAAAAACTGTGCTTCCTACACACACGGGCCATATCTCGATCAACTCTGCTTAGGAAACTGACAAGAACAGTAGCTCCTCTTCAGTCCGATACACTGTACTTGCTGGGAACAGACGCGAGTGCTATTTGCACTGTGTATGGCAATGGGAGCACAATAGTGACTTCCTTACCAGAAAACAACTCTTGCTCGTAGGACCAGAAACTACATGTGATTCAACTCCATTTAGGACTGGGAAACAAACGCTAGCTTGCCTTACAAGAAACACACTCTGCTTTTTTGAAAAGAGCACTGTTCTACTCTACTGTGTTTCCTACAGGGCCAGAACAGTGAGCTTGCTGAGATCAAAAGAACTGTGCTTCCTACACACATGGACCACATCTAGTTCAACTATGCTTTGGAAACTGACAAAAAGAGTAGCTCCTATTCAGTCCAATACACTGTACTTGCTGGGAACAGACACGAGTGCTATTTGCACTGTGTATGGCAATTGGAGCGCAATAGTGACTCTTCTTACCAGAAAACAACTCTTGCTTGTATGTTCAAAAACTGCATGTGAGTCAACTCCATTTAGGACTGGGAAACAAATGCGAGCTCGCCTTACCAGAAACACACTCTGCTTTAGAGAAAAGAGCACTCTTCTACTCTACTGTGTTTCCTATAGGGCCAGAACACTGAGCTTGCTCAGAACAAAAGAACTGTGCTTCCTACACACGGCCATATCTAGTTCAACTCTCCTTAGGAACCTGACAAGAACAGTAGATCCTCTTCAGTCTAATACACTGTACATGCTGGGAACAGACGCGAGTGCTATTTGCCCTGTGTATGACAATGGGAGCGCAATAGTGACTCTTCTTACCAGAAAACAACTCTTGCTCGTAGGACCAGAAACTGCATGTGATTCAACTCCATTTAGGACTGGGACACAAACGCTAGCTCGCCTTACAAGAAACACACTCTGCTTTTGAGAAAAGAGCACTCTTCTACTCTACTGTGTTTCCTGTAGGGCCAGAACATTGAGCTTGCTGAGAACAAAAGAATTGTGCTTCCTACACACAAGGCCATATCTAGTTCAATTTTGATTAGGAACTTGACAAGAACAGTAGACCCTCTTCAGTCCAATACACTGTACTTGATGGGAACAGACGCCAGTGCTATTTGCACTGTGTATGACAATGGCAGCGCAATAGTGACTATTCTTACCATAAAAAAACTCTTGCTCGTAGGACCAGAAACTGCATGTGATTCAACTCCATTTAGGACTGGGAAGAAACGCTAGCTTGCCTTACAAGAAACACACGCTACTTTAGAGAAATGAGCACTCTTCTACTCTACTGTGTTTCCTATAGGGCCAGAACAGTGAGCTTGCTCAGAACAAAAGAACTGTGCTTCCTACACACACGGGCCATATCTAGTTCAACTCTACTTAGGAAACTGACAAAAACAGTAGCTCCTCTTCAGTCCAATACACTGTACTTGCTGAGAACAGACGCGAGTGCTATTTGTTCTGTGTATGGCAATGGCAGCGCAATAGTGACTCTACTTACCAGAAAACAACTCTTGCTCGTAGAGCCAGAGACTGCATGTGATTCAACTCCATTTAGGACTAGGAAACAAACACTAGCTCACCTTACAAGAAACACACTCTGATTTAGAGAAAAAAGCACTCTTCTACTCTACTGTGTTTCCTAAGAGGTCTGAACAGTGAACTTGCTCAGAACAAAAGAACTGTGCTTCCTACACACACGGCCATACCTAGTTCAATTCTGCTTAGGAACCTGACAAGAACAGTAGATCCTCTTCAGTCCAATACACTGTACATGCTGGGAACAGACGCGAGTGCTATTTGCCCTGTGTATGACAATGGGAGCATAATAGTGACTCTTCTTACCAGAAAACAACTCTTGCTCGTAGGACCGGAAACTGCATGTGATTCAACTCCATTTACGACTGGGAAACAAACGCTAGCTCGCCTTACAAGAAAGACACTCTGCTTTAGAGAAAAGAGCACTCTTCTACTCTACTGTGTTTCCTATAGGGCCAGAACAGTGAGCTTGCTGAGAACAAAAGAACTGTGCTTCCTACACACACGGGCCATATCAAGTTCAACTCTGCTTAGGAAACTGACAAGAACAGTAGCTCCTCTTCTGTCAAATACAATGTACTTGCTGGGAAGAGACGCGAGTGCTATTTGCACTCTGTATGGCAATGGGAGCGCAATAGTGACTTTCCTTACCAGAAAACAACTCTTGCTCGTAGGACCAGAAACTGTATGTGATTCAACTCCATTTAGGACTGGGAAACAAATGCTAGCTCGCCTTACAAGAAACACACTCTGCTTTTGAGAAAAGAGCACTCTTCTACTCTACTGTGTTTCCTATGGGGTCCAAACAGTGAGCTTGCTCAGAACAAAAAACTGTGCTTCCTACACACGGACCATATCTAGTTCAACTCTGCTTATGAAACTGACAAGAACAGTAGCTCCTCTTCAGTCCGATAGACTGTACTTGCAGGGAACAAACGCGAGTGCTATTTGCACTGTGTATAGCAATTGCAGCGCAATAGTGACTCTTCTTCCCAGAAAACAACTCTTGCTCGTAGGACCAAAAACTGCATGTGACTCAACTCCATTTAGGTTTGGGAAACAAACTCGAGCTCGCCTTACACGAAACACACTCTGCTTTAGAGAAAAGAGCACTCTTCTACTCTACTGTGTTTCCTATAGGGCCAAAACAGTGAGCTTGCTCAGAACAAAAGAACTGTGCTTCCTAAACACACGGTCATATCTAGTTCAATTCTGCTTAGGAAACTGACAAGAATAGTAGATCCTCTTCAGTCCAATACACTGTTCTTGCTGGGAACAGACGCGAGTGCTATTTGCCCTGTGTATGAAAATGGGAGAACAATAGTGACTCTTCTTACCAGAAAACAAATCTTGCTCGTAGGACCAGAAACTGCATGTGATTCAACTCCATTTAGGACTGAAAAACAAATGCTAGCTCGCCTTACATGAAACACACTCTGCTTTTGAGAAAAGAGCACTCTTCTACTATACTGTGTTTCCAATGGGGTCCGAACAGTGAGCTTGCTCAGAACAAAAGAACTGTGCTTCCTACACACACGGCCATATCTAGTTCAATTCTGATTAGGAACCTGACAAGAACAGTACATCCTCTTCAGTACAATACACTGTACTTGCTGGGAACAGACGCCAGTGCTATTTGTCCTGTGTATGGCAATGGCAGCACAATAGTGACTATTCTTACCATAAAACAACTCCTGCTAGTAGGACCAGAAACTGCATGTGATTCAACTCCATTTAGGACTGGGAAACAAACGCTAGCTCGCCTTACAAGAAACACACTCTGCTTTAGAGAAAAGAACACTTTTCTACTCTACTGTGTTTCCTATAGGGCCAGAACAGTGAGCTTGCTCAGAACAAAAGAACTGTGCTTCCTACACACACGGGCCATATCTAGTTCAACTCTGCTTAGGAAACTGACAAGAACAGTAGATCCTCTTCAGTCCAATACACTGTACTTGCTGGGAAAAGACGCCAGTGCTATTTGTCCTGTGTATGGCAATGGCAGCGCAATAGTGACTCTTCTTACCAGAAAACAACTCTTGTTTTTAGGACCAGAAACTGCATGTGATTCAACTCCATTTAGGACTGGAAAACAAACACTAACTCGCCTTACAAGAAACACACTCTGCTTTTTTGAAAAGAGTACTCTTCTACTCTACTGTGTTTCCTATGGGGTCCAAACAGTGAGCTTGCTCAGAACAAAAAACTGTGCTTCCTACACACGGACCATATCTAGTTCAACTCTGCTTATGAAACTGACAAGAACAGTAGCTCCTCTTCAGTCCGATAGACTGTACTTGCAGGGAACAAACGCGAGTGCTATTTGCACTGTGTATAGCAATTGCAGCACAATAGTGACTCTTCTTCTCAGAAAACAACTCTTGTTCGTAGGACCAAAAACTGCATGTGACTCAACTCCATTTAGGTTTGGGAAACAAACTCGAGCTCGCCTTACACGAAACACACTCTGCTTTAGAGAAAAGAGCACTCTTCTACTCTACTGTGTTTCCTATAGGGCCAAAACAGTGAGCTTGCTCAGAACAAAAGAACTGTGCTTCCTAAACACACGGTCATATCTAGTTCAATTCTGCTTAGGAAACTGACAAGAATAGTAGATCCTCTTCAGTCCAATACACTGTTCTTGCTGGGAACAGACGCGAGTGCTATTTGCCCTGTGTATGAAAATGGGAGCACAATAGTGACTCTTCTTACCAGAAAACAAATCTTGCTCGTAGGACCAGAAACTGCATGTGATTCAACTCCATTTAGGACTGAAAAACAAATGCTAGCTCGCCTTACATGAAACACACTCTGCTTTTGAGAAAAGAGCACTCTTCTACTATACTGTGTTTCCAATGGGGTCCGAACAGTGAGCTTGCTCAGAACAAAAGAACTGTGCTTCCTACACACACGGCCATATCTAGTTCAATTCTGATTAGGAACCTGACAAGAACAGTACATCCTCTTCAGTACAATACACTGTACTTGCTGGGAACAGACGCCAGTGCTATTTGTCCTGTGTATGGCAATGGCAGCACAATAGTGACTATTCTTACCATAAAACAACTCCTGCTCGTAGGACCAGAAGCTGCATGTGATTCAACTCCATTTAGGACTGGGAAACAAACGCTAGCTCGCCTTACAAGAAACACACTCTGCTTTAGAGAAAAGAACACTTTTCTACTCTACTGTGTTTCCTATAGGGCCAGAACAGTGAGCTTGCTCAGAACAAAAGAACTGTGCTTCCTACACACATGGGCCATATCTAGTTTAACTCTGCTTAGGAAACTGACAAGAACAGTAGCTCCTCTTCTGTCCAATACACTGTACTTGCTGGGAAGAGACGCGAGTGCTATTTGCACTGTGTATGGCAATGGGAGCGCAATAGTGATTTTCCTTACCAGAAAACAACTCTTGCTCGTAGGACCAGAAACTGTATGTGATTCAACTCCATTTAGGACTGGGAAACAAATGCTAGCTCGCCTGACAAGAAACACAATCTGCTTTAGAGAAAAGAGCACTCTTCTACTCTACTGTGTTTCCGATGGTGTCCGAACAGTGAGCTTGTTCAGAACAAAAGAACTGTGCTTCCTACACACGGCGATATCTAGTTCAATTTTGCTTATAAACCTGACAAGAACAGTAGATCCTCTTCAGTCCAATACACTGTACTGCTGGGAACAGACAACAGTGCTATTTGTCCTGTGTATGGCAATGGCAGCACAATAGTGACTCTTCTTTCCCGAAAAAAAACTCTTGCTCGTAGGAGCAGAAACTGCATGTGATTCAACTCCATTTAGGACTGGGAAACAAACGCTAGCTCGCCTTACAAGAAACACACTCTGCTTTTGAGAAAAGAGCACTCTTCTACTCTACTGTGTTTCCTAAGAGGTCTGAACAGTGAACTTGCTCAGAACAAAAGAACTGTGCTTCCTACACACACGGCCATATCTAGTTCAACTCTCCTTAGGAACCTGACAAGAACAGTAGATCCTCTTCAGTCCAATACACTGTACATGATGGGAACAGACGCGAGTGCTATTTGCCCTGTGTATGACAATGGGAGCGCAATAGTGACTCTTCTTACCAGAAAACAACTCTTGCTCGTAGGACCAGAAACTGCATGTGATTCAACTCCATTTAGGACTGGGAAACAAATGCGAGCTCGCCTTACAAGAAACACACTCTCCTTTTGAGAAAAGAGCACTGTTCTACTCTACTGTGTTTCCTATAGGGCCAGAACAGTGAGCTTGCTGAGAACAAAAGAACTGTGCTTCCTACAGACACGGACCATACCTAGTTCAACTATGCTTTGGAAACTGACAAGAACAGTAGCTCCTATTCAGTCCAATACACTGTACTTGCTGGGAACAGACGTGAGTGCTATTTGCACTGTGTATGCCAAATTGAGCACAATAGTGACTCTCCTTACCAGAAAACAACTCTTGCTCGTAGGAACATAAACTGCATCTGACTCAACTCCATTTAGGACTGTGAAACAAAGGCGAGCTCGCCTTACAAGAAACACACTCTGCTTTTGAGAAAAGAGCACTCTTCTACTCTACTGTGTTTCCTATAGGGCCAGAACAGTGAGCTTGATCAGAACAAAAGAACTGTGCTTCCTACACACACGGCCATATCTAGTTCAACTCTGCTTAGGAACCTGACAAGAACAGTAGATCCTCTTCAGTCCAATACACTGTACATGATGGGAACAGACGCCAGTGCAATTTGCCCTGTGTATTTCAATGGGAGCATAATAGTGACTCTTCTTACCAGAAAACAACTCTTGCTCGTAGGACCAGAAACTGCATGTGATTCAACTCCATTTACGACTGGGAAAAAAACACTAGCTCGCCTTACAAGAAAGACACTCTGCTTTAGAGAAAAGAGCACTCTTCTACTCTACTGTGTTTCCTATAGGGCCAGAACAGTGAGCTTGCTCAGAACAAAAGAACTGTGCTTCCTACACACACGGGCCATATCAAGTTCAACTCTGCTTAGGAAACTGACAAGAACAGTAGCTCCTCTTCAGTCCAATACACTGTACTTGCTGGGAAGAGACGCGAGTGCTATTTGCACTGTGTATGGCAATGGGAGCGCAATAGTGACTTTCCTTACCAGAAAACAACTCTTGCTCGTAGGACCAGAAACTGTATGTGATTCAACTCCATTTAGGACTGGGAAACAAATGCTAGCTCGCCTTACAAGAAACACAATCTGCTTTAGAGAAAAGAGCACTCTTCTACTCTACTGTGTTTCCTATGGGGTCCGAACAGTGAGCTTGCTCAGAACAAAAGAACTGTGCTTCCTACACACACGGGATATATCAAGTTCAACTCTGCTTAGGAAACTGACAAGAACAGTTGCTCCTCTTCAGTCCAATACACTGTACATGCTGGGAACAGACGCCAGTGCTATTTGCCCTGTGTATGACAATGGGAGCACAATAGTGACTCTTCTTACCAGAATACAACTCTTGCTCGTAGGACCAAAACTGCATGTGATTCAACTCCATTTAGGACTGGGAAACAAACGCTAGCTCGCCTTACAAGAAACACACTCTGCTTTTGAGAAAAGAGCACTCTTCTACTCTACTGTGTTTCCAATGGGGTCCAAACAGTGAGCTTACTTAGAACAAAAGAACTGTGCTTCCTAAACACACGGACCATATCTAGTTCAACTCTGCTGAGGAAACTGACAAGAACAGTAGCTCCTAATCAGTCCAATACACTGTACTTGAAGAGAACACATGCGAGTACTATTTGCACTGTGTATGGCATTTGGAGCGCAATAGTGACTCTTCTTACCAGAAAACAACTCTTGCTCGTAGGACCAGAAACTGCATGTGATTCAACTCCATTTAGGACTGGGAAACAAATGCTAGTTCGCCTTACAAGAAACACACTCTGCTTTTGAGAAAATAGCACTCTTCTTCTCTACTGTGTTTCCTAAGAGGTCTGAACAGTGAACTTGCTCAGAACAAAAGAACTGTGCTTCCTACACACACGGCCATACCTAGTTCAATTCTGCTTAGGAACCTGACAAGAACAGTAGATCCTCTTCAGTCCAATACACTGTACATGCTGGGAACTGACGTGAGTGCTATTTGCCCTGTGTATGACAATGGGAGCGCAATAGTGACTCTTCTTACCAGAAAACAACTCTTGCTCGTAGGACCAGAAACTGCATGTGATTCAACTCCATTTAGGACTGGGAAACAAACACTAGCTCGCCTTACAAGAAACACACTCTGATTTAGAGAAAAGAGCACTCTTCTACTCTACTGTGTTTCCTAAGAGGTCCAAACAGTGAACTTGCTCAGAACAAAAGAACTGTGCTTCCTACACACACGGCCATATCTAGTTCAATTCTGCTTAGGAACCTGACAAGAACAGTAGATCCTCTTCACTCCAATACACTGTACTTGCTGGGAACAGACTCCAGGGCTCTTTGTCCTGTGTATGGCAATGGCAGCGCAATATTGACTCTTCTTACCAGAAAACAACTCTTGCTCCAAGGACCAGAAACTGCATGTGATTCAACTCCATTTAGGATTGGGAAACAAACGCTAGCTCTCCTTATAAGAAACACACTCTGCTTTTGAGAAAAGAGCACTCTTCTACTCTACTGTGTTTCCTGTAGGGCCAGAACAGTGAGCTTTCTCAGAACAAAAGAACTGTGCTTCCTACACACACGGCCATATCTAGTTCAATTCTGATTAGGAACCTGACAAGAACAGTAGATCCTCTTCAGTCCAATACACTGTACTTGCTGGGAACAGATGCCAGTGCTATTTGTCCTGTGTATGGCAATGGCAGCGCAATAGTGACTATGATTACCATAAAACAACTCTTGCTTGTAGGACCAGAAACTGCATGTGATTCAACTCCATTTAGGACTGGGAATCAAACGCGAGCTTGCATTACAAGAAAAACAATCTGCTTTAGAGAAAAGAGCACTTTTCTACTCTACTGTGTTTCCTATAGGGCCAGAACAGTGAGCTTGCTCAGAACAAAAGAACTGTGCTTCCTACACAGACGGGACATATCTAGTTCAACTATGCTTAGGAAACTGACAAGAACAGTATATCCTCTTCAGTCCAATACACTGTACTTGCTGGGAAAAGACGCCAGTGCTATTTGTCCTGTGTATGGCAATGGGAGCGCAATAGTGACTCTTCTTACCAGAAAACAACTCTTGTTTGTAGGACCAGAAACTGCATGTGTTTCAACTCCATTTAGGACTGGGAAACAAACACTAACTCGCCTTACAAGAAACACACTCTGCTTTTGAGAAAAGAGCACTCTTCTACTCTACTGTGCTTCCTATGGGGTCCAAACAGTGAGCTTGCTCAGAACAAAAAACTGTGCTTCCTACACACGGACCATATTTAGTTCAACTCTGCTTAGGAAACTGACAAGAACAGTAGCTCCTCTTCAGTCCGATACACAGTACTTGCAGGGAACAAACGCGAGTGCTATTTGCACTGTGTATAGCAATTGGAGCGCAATAGTGACTCTTCTTCCCAGAAAACAACTCTTGCTCGTAGGACCAAAAACTGCATGTGACTCAACTCCATTTAGGACTGGGAAACAAACTCGAGCTCGCCTTACAAGAAACACACTCTGCTTTTGAGAAAAGAGCACTCTTCAACTCTACTGTGTTTCCTATAGGGCCAAAACAGTGAGCTTGCTCAGAACAAAAGAACTGTGCTTCCTAAACACACGGTCATATCTAGTTCAATTCTGCTTAGGAAACTGACAAGAATAGTAGATCCTCTTCAGTCCAATACACTGTTCTTGCTGGGAACAGACGCGAGTGCTATTTGCCCTGTGTATGAAAATGGGAGCACAATAGTGACTCTTCTTACCAGAAAACAACTCTTGCTTGTAGGACCAGAAACTGCATGTGATTCAACTCCATTTAGGACTGGGAAACAAATGCTAGCTCGCCTTACATGAAACACACTCTGCTTTTGAGAAAAGAGCACTCTTCTACTCTACTGTGTTTCCAATGGGGTCCGAACAGTGAGCTTGCTCAGAACAAAAGAACTGTGCTTCCTACACACACGGCCATATCTAGTTCAATTCTGATTAGGAACCTGACAAGAACAGTACAACCTCTTCAGTCCAATACACTGTACTTGCTGGGAACAGACGCCAGTGCTATTTGTCCTGTGTATGGCAATGGCATCACAATAGTGACTATTCTTACCATAAAACAACTCCTGCTCGTAGGACCAGACTGCATGTGATTCAACGCCATTTAGGACTGGGAAACAAACGCTAGCTCGCCTTACAAGAAACACACTCTGCTTTAGAGAAAAGAGCACTTTTCTACTCTACTGTGTTTCCTATAGGGCCAGAACAGTGAGCTTGCTCAGAACAAAAGAACTGTGTGTCCTACACACACGGGCCATATCTAGTTTAACTCTGCTTAGGAAACTGACAAGAACAGTAGCTCCTCTTCAGTCCAATACACTGTACTTGCTGGGAACAGACGCGAGTGCTATTTGCACTGTGTATGGCAATGGGAGCGCAATAGTGACTTTCCTTACCAGAAAAAAACTCTTGCTCGTAGGACCAGAAACTGTATGTGATTCAACTCCATTTAGGACTGGGAAACAAATGCTAGCTCGCCTGACAAGAAACACAATCTGCTTTAGAGAAAAGAGCACTCTTCTACTCTACTGTGTTACCGATGGGGTCCGAACAGTGAGCTTGTTCAGAACAAAAGAACTGTGCTTCCTACACACGGCCATATCTAGTTCAATTTTGCTTATAAACCTGACAAGAACAGTAGATCCTCTTCAGTCCAATACACTGTACTGCTGGGAACAGACAACAGTGCTATTTGTCCTGTGTATGGCAATGGCAGCGCAATAGTGACTCTTCTTTCCCGAAAAAAACTCTTGCTCTTAGGAGCAGAAACTGCATGTGATTCAACTCCATTTAGGACTGGGAAACAAACGCTAGCTCGCCTTACAAGAAACACACTCTGCTTTTGAGAAAAGATCACTGTTCTACTCTACTGTGTTTCCTATAGGGCCAGAACAGTGAGCTTGCTGAGAACAAAAGAACTGTGCTTCCTACACACACGGACCATATCTAGTTCAACTATGCTTTGGAAACTGACAAGAACAGTAGCTCCTATTCAGTCCAATACACTGTACATGATGGGAACAGACGCCAGTGCAATTTGCCCTGTGTATTTCAATGGGAGCGCAATAGTGACTCTTCTTACCAGAAAACAACTCTTGCTCGTAGGACCAGAAACTGCATGTGATTCAACTCCATTTAGGACTGGGAAACAAACACTAGCTCGCCTTACAAGAAACACACTCTGATTTAGAGAAAAGAGCACTCTTCTACTCTACTGTGTTTCCTAAGAGGTCCAAACAGTGAACTTGCTCAGAACAAAAGAACTGTGCTTCCTACACACACGGCCATATCTAGTTCAATTCTGCTTAGGAACCTGACAAGAACAGTAGATCCTCTTCACTCCAATACACTGTACTTGCTGGGAACAGACTCCAGGGCTCTTTGTCCTGTGTATGGCAATGGCAGCGCAATATTGACTCTTCTTACCAGAAAACAACTCTTGCTCCAAGGACCAGAAACTGCATGTGATTCAACTCCATTTAGGATTGGGAAACAAACGCTAGCTCTCCTTATAAGAAACACACTCTGCTTTTGAGAAAAGAGCACTCTTCTACTCTACTGTGTTTCCTGTAGGGCCAGAACAGTGAGCTTTCTCAGAACAAAAGAACTGTGCTTCCTACACACACGGCCATATCTAGTTCAATTCTGATTAGGAACCTGACAAGAACAGTAGATCCTCTTCAGTCCAATACACTGTACTTGCTGGGAACAGATGCCAGTGCTATTTGTCCTGTGTATGGCAATGGCAGCGCAATAGTGACTATTCTTACCATAAAACAACTCTTGCTTGTAGGACCAGAAACTGCATGTGATTCAACTCCATTTAGGACTGGGAAACAAACGCGAGCTTGCATTACAAGAAACACACTCTGCTTTAGAGAAAAGAGCACTTTTCTACTCTACTGTGTTTCCTATAGGGCCAGAACAGTGAGCTTGCTCAGAACAAAAGAACTGTGCTTCCCACACAGACGGGACATATCTAGTTCAACTATGCTTAGGAAACTGACAAGAACAGTAGATCCTCTTCAGTCCAATACACTGTACTTGCTGGGAACAGACACGAGTGCTATTTGCACTGTGTATGGCAATTGGAGCGCAATAGTGACTCTTCTTACCAGAAAACAACTATTGCTTGTATGTTCAAAAACTGCATGTGAGTCAACTCCATTTAGGACTGGGAAACAAATGCGAGCTCGCCTTACAAGAAACACACTCTGCTTTAGAGAAAAGAGCACTCTTCTAGTCTACTGTGTTTCCTATAGGGCCAGAACACTGAGCTTGCTCAGAACAAAAGAACTGTGCTTCCTACACACACGGCCATATCTAGTTCAACTCTCCTTAGCAACCTGACAAGAACAGTAGATCCTCTTCAGTCCAATACACTGTACATGCTGGGAACAGACGCGAGTGCTATTTGCCCTGTGTATGACAATGGGAGCGCAATAGTGACTCTTCTTACCAGAAAACAACTCTTGCTCGTAGGACCAGAATCTGCATGTGATTCAACTCCATTTAGGACTGGGAAACAAACGCTAGCTCGCCGTACAAGAAACGCACTCTGCTTTTGAGAAAAGAGCACTCTTCTACTCTACCGTGTTTCCTTTAGGGCCAGAACAGTGAGGTTGCTCAGAACAAAAGAACTGTGCTTCCTACACACACGGGCCATATCTAGTTCAACTCTGCTTAGGAAACTGTCAAGAACAGTAGCTCCTTTTCAGTCCAATACACTGTACATGCTGGGAACAGATGACAGTGCTATTTGCCCTGTGTATGACAATGGGAGCACAAAAGTGACTCTTCTTACCAGAAAACAATTCTTGCTCGTAGAACCAGAAACTGCATGTGATTCAACTCCATTTAGGACTGGGAAACAAACGCTAGCTCGTCTTACAAGAAACACACTCTGCTTTTGAGAAAAGAGCACTCTTCTACTCTGCTGTGTTTCCTACGGGGTCCGAACAGTGAGCTTGCTCAGAACAAAAGAACTGTGCTTCCTACACACACGGGCCATATCTAGTTCAACTCTGCTTAGGAAACTGCAAGAATAGTAGCTCCTCTTCAGTCCAATACACTGTACTTGCTGGGAACAGACGCGAGTGCTATTTGCACTGTGTATGGCAATGGTAGCACAATAGTGACTCTTCTTACCAGAAAACAACTCTTGCTCGTAGGACCAGAAACTGCATGTGGTTCAACTCCATTTAGGACTGGGAAACAAACGCTAGCTCGCCTTACAAGAAACACACTCTGCTTTTGAGAAAAGAGCACTCTTCTACTCTGCTGTGTTTCCTACGGGGTCCGAACAGTGAGCTTGCTCAGAACAAAAGAACTGTGCTTCCTACACACACGGGCCATATCTAGTTCAACTCTGCTTAGGAAACTGCAAGAATAGTAGCTCCTCTTCAGTCCAATACACTGTACTTGCTGGGAACAGACGCGAGTGCTATTTGCACTGTTTATGGCAAAGGGAGCACAATAGTGACTTTCCTTACCAGAAAACATCCCTTGCTTGTAGGACCAGAAACTGCATGTGATTCAACTCGATTTTGGACTGGGAAACAAACGCTAGCTCGCCTTACAAGAAACACACTCTGCTTTTGAGAAAAGAGCACTCTTCTATTCTACTGTGTTTCCTATGCGGTCTGAACAGTGAGTTTGCTCAGAACAAAAGAACTGTGCTTCCTACACACACGGGCCATATCTAGTTCAACTCTGCTTAGGAAACTGACAAGAACAGTAGATCCTCTTCAGTCCAATACACTGTACTTGCTGGGAACAGACACGAGTGCTATTTGCACTGTGTATGGCAAAAGGAGCGCAATAGTGACTTTCCTTACCAGAAAACAACTCTTGCTCGTAGGACCAGAAACTGCATGTGATTCAACTCCATTTAAAACTGGGAAACAAAAGCTAGCTCGCCTTACAAGAAACACAGTCTGCTTTTGAGAAAAGAGCACTCTTCTACTGTACTGTGTTTCCTATAGGGGCAAAAGAGTGAGCTTGCTCAGAACAAAAGAACTGTGCTTCCTACACACATTGGCTATATTTAGTTCAACTCTGCTTAGGAAACTGACAAGAACAGTAGATCCTCTTCTGTCCAATACACTGTACATGCTGGGAACAGACACCAGTGCTATTTGCCCTGTGTATGACAATGGGAGGGCAATAGTTACTCTTCTTACCAGAAAACAATTCTTGCTCCTAGGATCAGAAACTGCATTTGATTCAACTCCATTTAGGACTGGGAAACAAACGCTAGCTCGCCTTACAAGAAACACACTCTGCTTTTGAGAAAAGAGCACTCTTCTACTCTACTGTGTTTCCTATGGGGTCCGAACAGTGAGTTTGCTCAGAACAAAAGAACTGTGCTTCCTACACACACGAGCCATATTTAGTTCAACTCTGCTTAGGAAACTGACAAGAACAGTAGCTCCTCTTCTGTCAAATACACTGTACTTGCAAAGAACATTAGCGAGTGTTGTTTGCACTGTGTATGGCAATAGGAGCACAATAGTGACTCTTCTTACCAGAAAACAACTCTTGCTCATAGGACAAGAAAATGCATGTAATTCAACTCCATTTAGGACTGGGATACAAACGCTAGCTCACCTTAGAAGAAACACACTCTGCTTTAGAGAAAAGAGCACTCTTCTCCTCTTCTGTGTTTCCTATAGGACCAGAACAGTGAGCTTGCTCAGAACAAAAGAACTGTGCTTCCTACACACACGGGCCATATCTCGTTCAACTGTGCTTAGGAAACTGACAAGAACAGTACCTCCTCTTCAGTCCAATACACAGTACTTGCTGGGAACAGACGAGAGTGCTATTTGCACTGTTTATGGCAAAGGGAGCACAATAGTGACTTTCCTTACCAGAAAACATCCCTTGCTCATAGGACCAAAAACTGCATGTTATTCAACTCCATTTAGGACTGGGAAACAAACGCTAGCTCGCCTTACAAGAAACACACTCTGCTTCTGAAAAAAGAGGACTCGTCTACTCTTCTGTGTTTCCTATAGGGCCAGAACAGTGAGCTTGCTCAGAACAAAAGAACTGTGCTTCCTACACACACGGGCCATATCTAGTTCAACTCTGCTTAGGAAACTGCAAGAATAGTAGCTCCTCTTCAGTCCAATACACTGTACTTGTTGGGAACAGACGCGAGTGCTATTTGCACTGTTTATGGCAAAAGGAGCACAATAGTGACTTTCCTTACCAGAAAACAACTCTTGCTCCTAGGACCAGAAAATGCATGTGAGTCAACTCCATTTAGGACTGGGAAACAAACGCTATCTCACCTTACAAGAAACATACTCTGCTTTTGAGAAACGAACAGTCTTCTACTCTTCTGTGTTTCCTATGGGGTCCAAAGAGTGAGCTTGCTCAGAACAAAAGAACTGTGCTTCCTACACACACGGGCCATATCTAGTTCAACACTGCTTAGGAAACTGACAAGAACAGTAGCTCCTCTTCTGTTCAATACACTGTACTTGCTGGGAACAGTCGCGAGTGCTACTTAAACAGTGTATGTCATTGGGAGCGCAATAGTGACTTTCATTACCAGAAAACAACTCTTGCTTCTAGGACCAGAAACTGCATGTGATTCAACTCCATTTAGGACTGGGAAACATACGCTATCTCGCCTTACAAGAAACACACTCTGCTTTTGAGAAAAGAGCACTCTTCTACTCAACTGTGTTTCCTATGGGGTCTGAACAGTGAGCTTGCTCAGAACAAAAGAACTGTGCTTCCTACACACACGGGCCATATCTAGTTCAACTCTGCTTTGGAAACTGACAAGAACAGTAGCTCCTCTTCAGTTCAATACACTGTACTTGCTGGGAACAGTCGCCAGTGCTACTTGAGCAGTGTATGGCATTGTGAGCGCAATAGTGACTTTCCTTACCAGAAAACAATTCTTGCTCGTAGGACCAGAAACTGCATGGGATTCAACTCCATTTAGGACTGGGAAACAAACGCTAGATCGCCTTACAAGAAACACAGTCTGCTTTAGAGAAAATAGCACTCTTCTACTCTACTGTGTTTCCTATGGGGTCCGATGGGGTCCGAAGAGTGAGCTTGCTGAGAACAAAAGATCTGTGCTTCCTACACACACGGCCATATCTAGTTCAATTCTGCTTAGAAACCTGACAAAAACAGTAGATCCTCTTCAGTCCAATACACTGTACATGCTGGGAACAGACGCCAGTGCTATTTGCCCTGTGTATGACAATGGGAGCGCAATAGTGACTCTTCTTACCAGAAAACAACTCTTGCTGGTAGGACCAGAAACTGCATGTGATTCAACTCCATTTAGGACTGGGAAACAAAAGCTAGCTCGCCTTACAAGAAACACAGTCTGCTTTTGAAAAAGAGCACTCTTCTACTGTACTGTGTTTCCTATTGGGGCAAAACAGTGAGCTAGCTCAGAAGAAAAGAACTGTGCTTCCTACACACATTGGCTATATCTAGTTCAACTCAGCTTAGGAAACTGACAAGAACAGTAGCTCCTCTTCAGTCCAATACACTGTACATGCTGGGAACAGATGCCAGTGCTATTTGCCCTGTGTATGACAATGGGAGCGCAATAGTGACTCTTCTTACCAGAAAACAACTCTTGCTCGTAGGACCAGAAACTGCATATGACTCAACTCCATTTACGACTGGGAAACAAACGCTAGCTCGCCTTACAAGAAACACACTCTGCTTTTGAGAAAAGAGCACTCTTCTACTCTACTGTGTTGACTTTAGGGCCAGATCAGTCAGGTTGCTCAGAACAAAAGAACTGTGCCTCCTACACACAGGGCCATATCTAGTTCAACTCTGCTTAGGAAACTGACAAGAATAGTAGCTCCTCTTCAGTCCAATACACTGTACATGCTGGGAACAGATGCCAGTGCTATTTGCCCTGTGCATGTCAATGGGAGCACAATAGTGACTCTTCTTACCAGAAAACAACTCTTGCTCGTAGGACCAGAAACTGCATGTGATTCAACTCCATTTA
Organism: Peromyscus eremicus; assembly: GCF_949786415.1. Lineage (NCBI taxonomy): Eukaryota > Metazoa > Chordata > Mammalia > Rodentia > Cricetidae > Peromyscus > Peromyscus eremicus. The sequence goes on from NW_026735088.1 coordinate 111,938, forward strand.
GGACTGGGAAACAAACGCTATCTTGCCTTACAAGAAACACACTCTGCTTTTGAGAAACGAACAGTCTTCTACTCTACTGTGTTTCCTATGGGGTCCAAACAGTGAGGTTGCTCAGAACAAAAGAACTGTGCTTCCTACACACACGGGCCATATCTAGTTCAACTCTGCTTAGGAAACTGACAAGAACAGTAGCTCCTCTTCTGTTCAATACACTGTACTTGCTGGGAACAGTCGCGAGTGCTACTTGATCAGTGTATGTCATTGGGAGCACAATAGTGACTTTCATTACCAGAAAACAACTCTTGCTCCTAGGACCAGAAACTGCATGTGATTCAACTCCATTTAGGAATGGGAAACATACGCTATCTCGCCTTACAAGAAACACACTCTGCTTTTGAGAAAAGAGCACTCTTCTACTCTCCTGTGTTTCCTATGTGGTCCAAACAGTGAGCTTGCTCACAACAAAAGAACTGTGCTTCCTACACACACGGGCCATATCTAGTTCAACTCTGCTTATTAAACTGACAAGAGGAGTAGCTCTGCTTCAGTCAAATACACTGTACTTGCTGGGAACAGACGCGAGTGCTATTTGCACTGTGTATGGCAATGGGAGCGCAATAGTTACTTTCCTTACCAGAAAACAATTCTTGCTTGTAGGACCAGAAACTGCATGTGACTCAACTCCATTTACGACTGGGAAACAAACGTTAGCTCGCCTTACAAGAAACACACTCTGCTTTTGAGAAAAGAGCACTCTTCTACTCTACTGTGTTTCCTTTAGGGCCAGAACAGTCAGGTAGCTCAGAACAAAAGAACTGTGCTTCCTACACACAGGGGACATATCTAGTTCAACTCTGCTTAGGAAACTGACAAGAACAGTAGCTCGTCTTCAGTCCAATACACTGTACATGCTGGCAACAGATGCCAGTGCTATTTGCCCTGTGCACGTCAATGGGAGCGCAATAGTGACTCTTCTTTCCAGAAAACAACACTTGTTTGTAGGACCAGAAACTGCATGTGATTCACTCCATTTAGGACTGGGAAACAAATGGTATCTCGCCTTACAAGAAACACACTCTGCTTTTGAGAAAACAGCACTCTTTTACTCTACTGTGTTTCCTATGGGGTCCGAACAGTGAGCTTGCTCAGAACAAAAGAACTGTGCTTCCTACACACACGGGCCATATCTAGTTCAACTCTGCTTAGGAAACTGACAAGAACAGTAGATCCTCTTCAGTCCAATACACTGTACAGGCTGGGAAACGACGCCAGTGATATTTGCCCTGTGTATGACAATGGGAGCGCAATAGTGACTCTTCTTACCAGAAAGCATCTCTTGCTCATAGGACCAGAAACTGCATGGGATTCAATTCCATTTAGGACTGGGAAACAAACGCTAGTTCTCCTTACAAGAAACACACTCTGCTTTTGTGAAAAGAGCACTCTTCTACATACTGTGTTTCCTATGGGGTCCGAACAGTGAGCTTGCACAGAACAAAAGAACTGTGCTTCCTACACACACGGCCATATCTAGTTCAATTCTGCTTAGGAACCTGACAAGAACAGTAGATCCTCTTCAGTCCAATACACTGTACTTGCTGGGAACAGATGCCAGTGCTATTTGTCCTGTGAATGGCAATGGCAGCGCAACAGTGACTCTTCTTACCAGAAAGCAACTCTTGTTCGTAGGACCAGAAACTTCATGTGATTCAACTTCATTTAGGACTGGGAAAGAAACGCTAGCTCGCCTTAGAAGAAACACACTCTGCATTTGAGAAAAGAGCACTCTTCTATTCTACTGTGTTTCCTATAGGGCCAGAACAGTGTACTTGCTCAGAACAAAAGAACTGTGCTTCCTACACACAAGACCATATCTAGTTTAATTCTGCTTAGGAACCTGACAAGAACAGTAGATTCTCTTCAGTCCAATACACTGTACATGTTGGGAACCAACGCCAATGCTATTTGCACTGTGTATGACATTGAGAGCACAATAGTGATTCTTCTTACTAGAAAACAACTCTTGCTCGTAGGACCAGAAACTGCATGTAATTCAACTCCATTTAGGACTGGGAAACAAATGCAAGCTCGCCTACCAGAAACACACTCTGCTTTTGAGAAAAGAGCACTCATCTACTCTACTGGGATTCCTATGGGGTCCGAACAGTGAGCTTGCTCAGAACAAAAGAACTGTGCTTCCTACACACATGGGCCATATCTAATTCAACTTTGCTTAGGTTACTGACAAGAACAGTAGCTCCTCTTCAGTCTAATACACTGTACTTGCTGGGAACAGACGCGAGTGCTATTTGTAGTCTGTATGGCAATGGGAGCGCAATAGTGACTCTTCTTACCAGAAAACAACTCTTGCTTTTAGGACCACAAACTGCATGTGACTCAATTCCATTTAGGACTGGGAAACAAACGCTAGCTCTGCTCACAAGAAACACACTCTGCTTTTGAGAAAAGAGCACTCTTCTACTCTACTGTGTTTCCTCTATGGCCAGAACAGTGAGCTTGCTCAGAACAAAAAGACTGTGCTTCCTACACACAGGGGCCATATCTAGTTCAACTCTGCTTAGGAAACTGACAAGAACAGTAGCTCCTCTTCAGTCCAATACTCTGTACATGCACGGAACAGATGCCAGTGCTATTTGCACTGTTTATGGCAATGGGAGCACAATAGTGACTCTTCTTACCAGAAAAATCTCTTGCTCGTAGGACCAGAAACTGAACGGGATTCAATTCCATTTCTGACTGGGAAACAAATACTAGCTCGCCTTTCAATAAACACACTCTGCTTTTGAGAAAAGAGCACTCTTCTACTCTACTGTGTTTCATATGGTGTCCAAACAGTGAGCTTGCTCAGAACAAAAGAACTGTGCTTTCTACACACATGGCCATATCTAGTTCAATTCTGCGTAGGATCCTGACAAGAACAGTAGATCCTCTTCACTCCAATACACTGTACTTCCTGGGATCAGATGCCAGTGCTATTTGCCCTGTGTATGACAATGGGAGCGCAATAGTGACTCTTCTTACTAGAAAACAACTCTTGCTCGTAGGACAAGAAACTGCATGGGATTCAACTCCATTTAGGACTGGGAATCAAATGCTAGCTCGCCTTACAAGAAACACACTCTGCTTTTGAGAAAAGAGCAATCTTCTACTCTACTGTGTTTCCTATAAGGCCAGAACAGTGAACTTGCTCAGAACAAAAGAACTGTGCTTCCTACACACACGGGCCATATCTAGTTCAATTCTGCTTAGGAAACTGACAAGAACAGTAGCTCCTATTCAGTCCAATACACTGTACTTGCTGGGAACAGACACGAGTGCTATTTGCACTGTGTATGGCATTTGGAGCGCAATAGTGACTCTTCTTACCAGAAAACAACTCTTGCTTGTAGAACCAAAAACTGTCTGTGATTCAACTCCATTTAGGACTGGGAAACAAACGCGAGCTCGCCTTACAAGAAACACACTCTGCTTTAGAGAAAAGAGCACTCTTCTACTCTACTGTGTTTCCTGTAGGACCAGAAAAGTGAGCTTGCTCAGAACATAATAACTGTGCTTCCTAAACACACGGGCCATATCTAGTTCAACTCTGCTTAGGAAACTGACAAGAACAGCAGCTCCTCTTCAGTCCAATACACTGTACTTGCTGGGAACAGACACGAGTGCTATTTGCACTGTGTATGGCAATTGGAGCACAATAGTGACTCGTCTTACCAGAAAACAACTCTTGCTCGTAGGACAAAAAACTGCATGTGACTCAACTCCATTGAGAACTGGGAAACAAACTCTAGCTCACCTTACAAGAAACACATTCTACTTTTGGGAATAGAGCATTCTTCTACTCTACTGTGTTTCCTACAGGGCCAGAACAGTTAGCTTGCTCAGAACAAAAGAACTGTGCTTCCTACACACCATATGTAGTTCAACTCTGCTTAGGAAACTGACAAGAACATTAGCTCCTCTTCAGTCCAATACACTGTACTTGCTGGGAACAGACGCGAGTGCTATTTACACTGTGTATGGCAATTAGAGTGCAATAGTGACTTTGCATACCAGAAAACAACTCTTGATCGTGGGACCACAAACTACATGTGATTCAATGCCATTTAGGACTGGGAAACAAATGCTAGCTCGCCTTACATGAAACACACTCTGCTTTTGAGAAAAGAGCACGCTTCTACTCTACTGTGTTTCCTATGGGGTCCGAACAGTGAGCTTGCTCAGAAAAAAAGAACTGTGCTTCCTACACACTCGGGCCATATCTAGTTCAACTCTGCTTAGGAAACTGACAAGAACAGTAGCTGCTCTTCAGTCCAATACACTGTACTTGCTGGGAACAGACGCGAGTGCTATTTGCACTGTGTATGGCAATGGGAGCACAATAGTGACTCTTCTTACTAGAAAGCAACTCTTGCTCGTAGGACCACAAACTGCATGGGATTCAACTCCATTTAGGACTAGGAAACAAACGCTAGCTCGCCTTACAAGAAACACAATCAAATTTTGAGAAGAGAGCACTCATCTACTCTACTGTGTTTCCTATGATGTCCGCATAGTGAGCTTTCTCAGAACAAAAGAAGTGTGCTTCCTACACACATGGGCCATATCTGGTTCAACTCCTCTTAGGAAAATGACAAGAACAGTAGCTCCTCTTCAGTCCAATACACTGTACTTCCTGGGAACCGACGCGAGTGCTATTTGCACTATGTATGGCAATGGGAGTACAACAGTGACTTTCCTTACCAGAAAACAACTCTTGCTCATATGACCAGAAACTGCATGTGATTCAACTCCATTTAGGACTGGGAAACAAACGCTAGCTCGCCTTACAAGAAACACACTCTGCTTTTGAGAAAAGAGCACTCTTCTACTCTTCTGTGTATCCTATAGGGCCAGAACAGTGAGCTTGATCAGAACAAGAGAACTGTGCTTCCTACACACACGGCCATAGCTAGTTTAATTCTGCTTAGGAAACTGACAAGAACAGTAGATCCTCTTCAGTCCAATACACTGTAAATGCTGGGAACAGACGCCAGTTGTATTTGCCCTGTGTATGAGAATGGGAGCACAATAGTGACTCTTCTTACCAGAAAACAACTCTTGCTCGTAGGACCACAAACTGCATGGGATTCAACTCCATTTAGTACTGGGAAACAAACGCTATCTTGCCTTACAAGAAACACACTCTGCTTTTGAGAAAGGAGCACGCTTCTACTCTATTGTGTTTCCAATGGGGTCTGAACAGTGAGCTTGCTCAGAACAAAAGAACTGTGCTTCCTACACACACGGGCCATATCTAGTTCAATTCTGCTTAGGAAACTGACAAGAACAGTAGCTCCTATTCAGTCCAATACACTGTACTTGCTGGGAACAGACACGAGTGCTATTTGCACTGTGTATGGCATTTGGAGCGCAATAGTGACTCTTCTTACCAGAAAACAACTCTTGCTTGTAGAACCAAAAACTGTCTGTGATTCAACTCCATTTAGGACTGGGAAACAAACGCGAGCTCGCCTTACAAGAAACACACTCTGCTTTAGAGAAAAGAGCACTCTTCTACTCTACTGTGTTTCCTGTAGGACCAGAAAAGTGAGCTTGCTCAGAACATAATAACTGTGCTTCCTAAACACACGGGCCATATCTAGTTCAACTCTGCTTAGGAAACTGACAAGAACAGCAGCTCCTCTTCAGTCCAATACACTGTACTTGCTGGGAACAGACACGAGTGCTATTTGCACTGTGTATGGCAATTGGAGCACAATAGTGACTCGTCTTACCAGAAAACAACTCATGCTCGTAGGACAAAAAACTGCATGTGACTCAACTCCATTGAGAACTGGGAAACAAACTCTAGCTCACCTTACAAGAAACACATTCTACTTTTGGGAATAGAGCATTCTTCTACTCTACTGTGTTTCCTACAGGGCCAGAACAGTTAGCTTGCTCAGAACAAAAGAACTGTGCTTCCTACACACACGGACCATATGTAGTTCAACTCTGCTTAGGAAACTGACAAGAACATTAGCTCCTCTTCAGTCCAATACACTGTACTTGCTGGGAACAGACGCGAGTGCTATTTACACTGTGTATGGCAATTAGAGTGCAATAGTGACTTTGCATACCAGAAAACAACTCTTGATCGTGGGACCACAAACTACATGTGATTCAATGCCATTTAGGATTGGGAAACAAATGCTAGCTCGCCTTACATGAAACACACTCTGCTTTTGAGAAAAGAGCACGCTTCTACTCTACTGTGTTTCCTATGGGGTCCGAACAGTGAGCTTGCTCAGAAAAAAAGAACTGTGCTTCCTACACACTCGGGCCATATCTAGTTCAACTCTGCTTAGGAAACTGACAAGAACAGTAGCTGCTCTTCAGTCCAATACACTGTACTTGCTGGGAACAGACGCGAGTGCTATTTGCACTGTGTATGGCAATGGGAGCACAATAGTGACTCTTCTTACTAGAAAGCAACTCTTGCTCGTAGGACCACAAACTGCATGGGATTCAACTCCATTTCTGACTGGGAAACAAACACTAGCTCGCCTTTCCAGAAACACAATCAAATTTTGAGAAGAGAGCACTCATCTACTCTACTGTGTTTCCTATGATGTCCGCATAGTGAGCTTTCTCAGAACAAAAGAAGTGTGCTTCCTACACACATGGGCCATATCTGGTTCAACTCCTCTTAGGAAAATGACAAGAACAGTAGCTCCTCTTCAGTCCAATACACTGTACTTCCTGGGAACCGACGCGAGTGCTATTTGCACTATGTATGGCAATGGGAGTACAACAGTGACTTTCCTTACCAGAAAACAACTCTTGCTCATATGACCAGAAACTGCATGTGATTCAACTCCATTTAGGACTGGGAAACAAACGCTAGCTCGCCTTACAAGAAACACACTCTGCTTTTGAGAAAAGAGCACTCTTCTACTCTTCTGTGTATCCTATAGGGCCAGAACAGTGAGCTTGATCAGAACAAGAGAACTGTGCTTCCTACACACACGGCCATAGCTAGTTTAATTCTGCTTAGGAAACTGACAAGAACAGTAGATCCTCTTCAGTCCAATACACTGTAAATGCTGGGAACAGACGCCAGTTGTATTTGCCCTGTGTATGAGAATGGGAGCACAATAGTGACTCTTCTTACCAGAAAACAACTCTTGCTCGTAGGACCACAAACTGCATGGGATTCAACTCCATTTAGTACTGGGAAACAAACGCTATCTTGCCTTACAAGAAACACACTCTGCTTTTGAGAAAGGAGCACGCTTCTACTCTATTGTGTTTCCAATGGGGTCTGAACAGTGAGCTTGCTCAGAACAAAAGAACTGTGCTTCCTACACACGGCCATATCTAGTTCAATTCTGCTTAGGAAACTGACAAGAACAGTAGCTCCTCTTCAGTCCAATACACTGTACTTGCTGGAAACAGACGCGACTGCTATTTGCACTGTGTATGGCAAAGGGAGCGCAATAGTGACTTTCCTTAAGAGAAAACAACTCTTGCTGGTAGGACCAAAAACTGCATGTGATTCAACTCCATTTAGGACTGGAAACAAACGCTAGCTTGCCTTACAAGAAACACACTCTGCTTTTGAGAAAAGAGTACTCTTCTACTCTACTGTGTTTCCTATAGGGCCAGAACAGAGAGCTTGCTCAGAACAAAAGAACTGTGCTTCCTACATACACGGCCATAACTAGTTCAATTCTGCTTAGGAACCTGACAAGAACAGTAGGTTCTCTTCAGTCCAATACACCGTACATGCTGGGAACCGACGCCAGTGCTATTTGTCCTGTGTATGGCAATGGCAGCACAATAGTGATTCTTCTTACCAGAAAACAACTCTTGCTTGTAGGACCAGAAACTGCATGTGATTCAACTCCATTTAGGACTGGGAAACAAAAGCTAGCTCACCTTGCAAGAAACACACTCTGCTTTAAAGAAAAGAGCACTCTTCTACTCTACTGTTTTTCCTATAGGGCCAGAACAGTGAGCTTGCTCAGAACAAAAGAACTGTGCTTCCTACACACGGGCCATATCTCGTTCAACTCTGCTTAGGAAACTGACAAGAACAGTAGCTCCTCTTCAGTCCGATACACTGTACTTGCGGGGAACAGACGCGAGTGCTCTTTGCACTGTGTAGGGCAATTGGAGCACAATAGTGACTTGCCTTACCAGAAAACAACTCTTGCTCGTAGGACAAAAAACTGCATGTGACTCAACTCCATTTAGGACTGCGGAACAAACTCTAGCTCGCTTTACAAGAAAGACACTCTGCTTTTGAGAAAAGAGCACTCTTCTAGTCTACTTTGTTTTCTATAGGGCCAGAACAGTGAGCTTGCTCAGAAAAAAAGAACTGTACTTCCTACACACACGGGCCATATCTAGTACAACTCTGTTTAGGAAACTGACAAGAACAGTAGCTCCTTTTCAGTCCAATACACTGTACTTGCTGGGAACAGACGGGAGGGCTATTTGTACTGTGTATGGCAATGGTAGCGCAATAGTGACTTTCCTTACCAGAAAACAACTCTTGATCGTAGGACCAGAAACTGCATGTAATTCAAATCCATTTATGACTGGGAAACAAATGCTAGCTCGCCTTACATGAAACGCACTCTGCTTTTGAGAAAAGAGCACTCTTCTACTCTACTGTGCTTCCTATGGGGTCCGAACAGTGAGCTTGCTCAGAACAAAAGAACTGTGCTTCCTACACACACGGGCCATATCTAGTTCAATTCTGCTTAGGAAACTGACAAGAACAGTAGATCCTCTTCAGTCCAATACACTGTACTTGCGGGGAACAGACGCGAGTGCTATTTGCACTGTATATGGCAATTGGAGCACAATAGTGACTCGTCTTACCAGAAAACAAGTCTTGCTCATAGGACCAAAAACTCCATGTGACTCAACTCCATTTAGGACTGGGAAACAAATGCTAGTTCGCCTTACAAGAAACACACTCTGCTTTTGAGAAAAGAGCACTCTTCTACTCTACTGTGTTTCCTATGGGGTCCGAACAGTGAGTTTGCTCAGAACAAAAGAACTGTGCTTCCTACACACGGCCATATCTAGTTCACCTCTGCTTAGGAAACTGACAAGAACAGTAGCTCCTCTTCAGTCCGATACACTGTACATGCTGGGAACAGACGCGAGTGCTATTTGCACTGTGTATGGCAATGGGAGCGCAATAGTGACTTTCCTTACCAGAAAACAACTCTTGCTCATAAGACCAGAAACTGCATGTGATTCAACTCCATTTAGGACTGGGAAACAAACGCTAGCTCGACTTCCAAGAAACACACTCTGCTTTTGATAAAAGAGCACTCTTCTACTCTACTGTGTTTCCTATGTGTTCCGAACAGTGAGCTTGCTCAGAACAAAAAAACTGTGCTTCCTACTCACACGGCCATATCTAGTTCAGGTCTGCTTAGGAACCTGACAAGAACAGTAGATCCTCTTCAGTCCAATACACTGTACTTGCTGGGAACAGACGCCAGTGCTATTTGTCCTGTGTTTGGCAATGGCAGCTCAATAGTGACTCTTCTTACCAGAAAACAACTCTTGCTCGTAGGACCAGAAACTGCATGTGATTCCACTCCATTTAAAACTGGGAAACAAACTCTAGCTCGCTTTACAAGAAACACACTCTGCTTTTGAGAAAAGAACACTCTTCTACTCTACTGTGTTTCCTATAGGGCCAGAACAGTGAGCTTGCTCAGAACAAAAGAACTGTGCTTCCTACACAAGGGCCATATCTAGTTCAACTCTGCTTAGGAAACTGACAAGAAAAGTAGCTCCTCTTCAGTCCGATACACTGTACTTGCTGGGAACAGACGCGAGTGCTATTTGCACTGTGTATGGCAATGGGAGCACAATAGTGACTTTCCTTACCAGAAAACAAGTCTTGCTCGTAGGACAAAAAATTGCATGTGACTCAACTCCATTTAGGACTGGGAAACAAAGGCTAGCTCAACTTCCAAGAAACACACTTTGCTTTTGAGAAATGAGCACTCTTCTACTCTACTGTGTTTCCTATATGTTCCGAACAGTGAGCTTGCTCAGAAAAAAAAAAAAAACTGTGCTTCCTACTCACACGGCCATATCTAGTTCAAGTTGCTTAGGAACCTGACAAGAACAGTAGATCCTCTTCAGTTCAATACACTGTACTTGCTGGGAACAAACGCCAGTGCTATTTGTCCTGTGTATGGCAATGGCAGCGCAATAGTGACTCTTCTTACCAGAAAACAACTCTTGCTTGTAGGACCAGAAACTGCATGTGATTCAACTCCATTTAGGACTGGGAAACAAAAGCTAGCTCACCTTGCAAGAAACACACTCTGCTTTAGAGAAAAGAGCACTCTTCTACTCTAATGTTTTCCTATAGCGCCAGAACAGTGAGCTTGCTCAGAACAAAAGAACTGTGCTTCCTACACACGGGCCATATCTCGTTCAACTCTGCTTAGGAAACTGACAAGAACAGTAGCTCCTCTTCAGTCCGATACACTGTACTTGCTGGGAACAGACGCGAGTGCTATTTGCACTGTGTATGGCAATGGGAGCCCAATAGTGACTTTCCTTACCAGAAAACAACTCTTGCTCGTAAGACCAGAAACTGCATGTGATTCAACTCCAATTAGGACTGGGAAACAAATGGTAGCTCGCCTTACATGAAACACACTCTGCTTTTGAGAAAAGAGCACTCTTCTACTCTACTCTGTTTCCTATGGGTTCCAAACAGTGAGCTTGCTCAGAACAAAAGAACTGTGCTTCCTACACACATGGGCCATATCTAGTTCAACTCTCCTTAGGAAACTGACAAGAACTGTAGCTCCTCTTCCGTCCAATACACTGTACTTGCGGGGAACAGACGCGAGTGCTCTTTGCACTGTGTAGGGCAATTGGAGCACAATAGTGACTTGTCTTACCAGAAAACAACTCTTGCTCGTAGGAAAAAAACTGCATGTGACTCAACTCCATTTAGGACTGGGGAACAAACTCTGTCTCGCTTTACAAGAAAGACACTCTGCTTTTGAGAAAAGAGCACTCTTCTACTCTACTTTGTTTCCTATAGGGCCAGAACAGTGAGCTTGCTCAGAAAAAAAGAACTGTACTTCCTACACACACGGGCCATATCTAGTACAACTCTGCTTAGGAAACTGACAAGAACAGTAGCTCCTCTTCAGTCCGATACACTGTACTTGCTGGGAACAGACGCGAGTGCTATTTGCACTGTGTATGGCAATGGGAGCACAATAGTGACTTTCCTTACGAGAAAACAAGTCTTGCTCATAGGACAAAAAATTGCATGTGACTCAACTCCATTTAGGACTGGGAAACAAAGGCTAGCTCAACTTCCAAGAAACACACTTTGCTTTTGAGAAAAGAGCACTCATCTACTCTACTGTGTTTCCTATATGTTCCGAACAGTGAGCTTGCTCAGAAAAAAAAAAACTGTGTTTCCTACTCACACGGCCATATCTAGTTCAAGTCTGCTTAGGAACCTGACAAGAACAGTAGATCCTCTTCAGTTCAATACACTGTACTTGCTGGGAACAGACGCCAGTGCTATTTGTCCTGTGTATGGCAATGGCAGCGCAATAGTGACTCTTTTTACCAGAAAACAACTCTTGCTTGTAGGACCAGAAACTGCATGTGATTCAACTCCATTTAGGACTGGGAAACAAAAGCTAGCTTACCTTGCAAGAAACACACTCTGCTTTAGAGAAAAGAGCACTCTTCTACTCTACTGTTTTTCCTATAGGGCCAGAACAGTGAGCTTGCTCAGAACAAAAGAACTGTGCTTCCTACACACGGGCCATATCTCGTTCAACTCTGCTTAGGAAACTGACAAGAACAGTAGCTCCTCTTCAGTCCGATACACTGTATTTGCTGGGAACAGACGCGAGTGCTATTTGCACTGTGTATGGCAATGGGAGCGCAATAGTGACTTTCCTTACCAGAAAACAACTCTTGCTCATAAGACCAGAAACTGCATGTGATTCAACTCCATTTAGGACTGGGAAACAAAAGCTTGCTCGCCTTACGTGAAACACACTCTGCTTTTGAGAAAAGAGCACTCTTCTACTCTACTCTGTTTCCTATGGGTTCCAAACAGTGAGCTTGCTCAGAACAAAAGAACTGTGCTTCCTACACACACGGGCCATATCTAGTTCAACTCTCCTTAGGAAACTGACAAGAACAGTAGCTCCTCTTCCGTCCAATACACTGTACTTGTGGGGAACAGACGCGAGTGCTCTTTGCACTGTGTAGGGCAATTGGAGCACAATAGTGACTTGTCTTACCAGAAAACAACTCTTGCTCGTAGGACAAAAAACTGCATGTGACTCAACTCCATTTAGGACTGCGGAACAAACTCTAGCTCGCTTTACAAGAAAGACACTCTGCTTTTGAGAAAAAAGCACTCTTCTACTCTACTTTGTTTCCTATAGGGCCAGAACAGTGAGCTTGCTCAGAAAAAAAGAACTGTACTTCCTACACACACGGGCCATATCTAGTACAACTCTGTTTAGGAAACTGACAAGAACAGTAGCTCCTTTTCAGTCCAATACACTGTACTTGCTGGGAACAGACGGGAGGGCTATTTGTACTGTGTATGGCAATGGTAGCGCAATAGTGACTTTCCTTACCAGAAAACAACTCTTGATCGTAGGACCAGAAACTGCATGTGATTCAACTCCATTTATGACTGGGAAACAAATGCTAGCTCGCCTTACATGAAACGCACTCTGCTTTTGAGAAAAGAGCACTCTTCTACTCTACTGTGCTTCCTATGGGGTCCGAACAGTGAGCTTGCTCAGAACAAAAGAACTGTGCTTCCTACACACACGGGCCATATCTAGTTCAATTCTGCTTAGGAAACTGACAAGAACAGTAGATCCTCTTCAGTCCAATACACTGTACTTGCGGGGAACAGACGCGAGTGCTATTTGCACTGTATGTGGCAATTGGAGCACAATAGTGACTCGTCTTACCAGAAAACAAGTCTTGCTCGTAGGACCAAAAACTCCATGTGACTCAACTCCATTTAGGACTGGGAAACAAATGCTAGTTCGCCTTACAAGAAACACACTCTGCTTTTGAGAAAAAAGCACTCTTCTACTCTACTGTGTTTCCTATGGGGTCCGAACAGTGAGTTTGCTCAGAACAAAAGAACTGTGCTTCCTACACACGGCCATATCTAGTTCAACTCTGCTTAGGAAACTGACAAGAACAGTAGCTCCTCTTCAGTCCGATACACTGTACTTGCTGGGAACAGACGCCAGTGCTATTTGCACTGTGTACGGCAATGGGAGAGCAATAGTGACTTTCCTTACCAGAAAACAACTCTTGCTCGTAAGACCAGAAACTGCCTGTGATTCAACTCCGTTTAGGACTGGGAAACAAACGCTAGCTCGACTTCCAAGAAACACACTCTGCTTTTGATAAAAGAGCACTCTTCTACTCCACTGTGTTTCCTATGTGTTCCGAACAGTGAGCTTGCTCAGAACAAAAAAACTGTGCTTCCTACTCACACGGCCATATCTAGTTCAAGTCTGCTTAGGAACCTGACAAGAACAGTAGATCCTCTTCAGTCCAATACACTGTACTTGCTGGGAACACACGCCAGTGCTATTTGTCCTGTGTATGGCAATGGCAGCTCAATAGTGACTCTTCTTACCAGAAAACAACTCTTGCTCGTAGGACCAGAAACTGCATGTGATTCCACTCCATTTAAAACTGGGAAACAAACTCTAGCTCGCTTTACAAGAAACACACTCTGCTTTTGAGAAAAGAACACTCTTCTACTCTACTGTGTTTCCTATAGGGCCAGAAGAGTGAGCTTGCTCAGAACAAAAGAACTGTGCTTCCTACACACGTGCCATATCTAGTTCAACTCTGCTTAGGAAACTGACAAGAACAGTAGCTCCTCTTCAGTCCGATACACTGTACTTGCTGGGAACAGACGCGAGTGCTATTTGCACTGTGTATGGCAATGGGAGCACAATAGTGACTTTCCTTACCAGAAAACAAGTCTTGCTCGTAGGACAAAAAATTGCATGTGACTCAACTCCATTTAGGACTGGGAAACAAAGGCTAGCTCAACTTCCAAGAAACACACTTTGCTTTTGAGAAAAGAGCACTCATCTACTCTACTGTGTTTCCTATATGTTCCGAACAGTGAGCTTGCTCAGAAAAAAAAAACTGTGCTTCCTACTCACACGGCCATATCTAGTTCAAGTCTGCTTAGGAACCTGACAAGAACAGTAGATCCTCTTCAGTTCAATACACTGTACTTGCTGGGAACAGACGCCAGCGCTATTTGTCCTGTGTATGGCAATGGCAGCGCAATAGTGACTCTTCTTACCAGAAAACAACTCTTGCTTGTAGGACCAGAAACTGCATGTGATTCAACTCCATTTAGGACTGGGAAACAAAAGCTAGCTCACCTTGCAAGAAACACACTCTGCTTTAGAGAAAAGAGCACTCTTCTACTCTACTGTTTTTCCTATAGGGCCAGAACAGTGAGCTTGCTCAGAACAAAAGAACTGTGCTTCCTACACACGGGCCATATCTCGTTCAACTCTGCTTAGGAAACTGACAAGAACAGTAGCTCCTCTTCAGTCCGATACACTGTACTTGCTGGGAACAGACGCGAGTGCTATTTGCACTGTGTATGGCAATGGGAGCGCAATAGTGACTTTCCTTACCAGAAAACAACTCTTGCTCGTAAGACCAGAAACTGCATGTGATTCAACTCCATTTAAGACTGGGAAACAAATGCTAGCTCGCCTTACATGAAACACACTCTGCTTTTGAGAAAAGAGCACTCTTCTACTCTACTCTGTTTCCTATGGGTTCCAAACAGTGAGCTTGCTCAGAACAAAAGAACTGTGCTTCCTACACACACGGGCCATATCTAGTTCAACTCTCCTTAGGAAACTGACAAGAACAGTAGCTCCTCTTCCGTCCAATACACTGTACTTGCGGGGAACAGACGCGAGTGCTCTTTGCACTGTGTAGGGCAATTGGAGCACAATAGTGACTTGTCTTACCAGAAAACAACTCTTGCTCGTAGGACAAAAAACTGCATGTGACTCAACTCCATTTAGGACTGCGGAACAAACTCTAGCTCGCTTTACAAGAAAGACACTCTGCTTTTGAGAAAAGAGCACTGGTCTACTCTACTTTGTTTCCTTTGGGGCCAGAACAGTGAGCTTGCTCAGAAAAAAAGAACTGTACTTCCTACACACACGGGCCATATCTAGTACAACTCTGTTTAGGAAACTGACAAGAACAGTAGCTTTTTTTCAGTCCAATACACTGTACTTGCTGGGAACAGACAGGAGGGCTATTTGCACTGTGTATGGCAATGGGAGCGCAATAGTGACTTTCCTTACCAGAAAACAACTCTTGATCGTAGGACCAGAAACTGCATGTTATTCCACTCCATTTAGGACTGGGAAACAAATGCTAGCTCGCCTTACATGAAACACACTCTGCTTTTGAGAAAAGAGCACTCTTCTACTCTACTGTGCTTCCAATGGGGTCCGAACAGTGAGCTTGCTCAGAACAAAAGAACTGTGCTTCCTACACACACGGGCCATATCTAGTTCAATTCTGCTTAGGAAACTGACAAGAACAGTAGATCATCTTCAGTCCAATACACTGTACTTGCGGGGAACAGACGCGAGTGCTATTTGCACTGTATATGGCAATTGGAGCACAATAGTGACTCGTCTTACCAGAAAACAAGTCTTGCTCGTAGGACCAAAAACTCCATGTGACTCAACTCCATTTAGGACTGGGAAACAAATGCTAGTTCGCCTTACAAGAAACACACTCTGCTTTTGAGAAAAGAGCACTCTTCTACTCTACTGTGTTTCCTATGGGGTCCGAACAGTGAGTTTGCTCAGAACAAAAGAACTGTGCTTCCTACACAAGGCCATATCTAGTTCAACTCTGCTTAGGAAACTGACAAGAACAGTAGCTCCTCTTCAGTCCGATACACTGTACTTGCTGGGAAGAGACGCCAGTGCTATTTGCACTGTGTAAGGCAATGGGAGCGCAATAGTGACTTTCCTTACCAGAAAACAACACTTGCTCGTAAGACCAGAAACTGCATGTTATTCAACTCCATTTAGGACTGGGAAACAAACGCTAGCTCGACTTCCAAGAAACACACTCTGCTTTTGATAAAGAGCACTCTTCTACTCTACTGTGTTTCCTATGTGTTCCGAAAAGTGAGCTTGCTCAGAACAAGAAAACTGTGCTTCCTACTCACACGGCCATATCTAGTTCAAGTCTGCTTAGGAACCTGACAAGAACAGTAGATCCTCTTCAGTCCAATACACTGTACTTGCTGGGAACAGACGCCAGTGCTATTTGTCCTGTGTATGGCAATGGCAGCTCAATAGTAACTCTTCTTACCAGAAAACAACTCTTGCTCGTAGGACCAGAAACTGCATGTGATTCCACTCCATTTAAAACTGGGAACAAACTCTAGCTCGCTTTACAAGAAACACACTCTGCTTTTTAGAAAAGAACACTCTTCTACTCTACTGTGTTTCCTATAGGGCCAGAACAGTGAGCTTGCTCAGAACAAAAGAAGTGTGCTTCCTACACACGGGCCATATCTAGTTCAACTCTGCTTAGGAAACTGACAAGAACAGTAGATCCTCTTCAGTCCAATACACTGTACTTGCTGGGAACAGACGCCAGTGCTATTTGTCCTGTGTATGGCAATGGCAGCTCAATAGTGACTCTTCTTACCAGAAAACAACTCTTGCTCGTAGGACCAGAAACTGCATGTGATTCCACTCCATTTAAAACTGGGAAACAAACTCTAGCTCGCTTTACAAGAAACACACTCTGCTTTTGAAAAAAGAACACTCTTCTACTCTACTGTGTTTCCTATGGGGCCAGAACAGTGAGCTTGCTCAGAACAAAAGAACTGTGCTTCCTACACACGGGCCATATCTAGTTCAACTCTGCTTAGGAAACTGACAAGAACAGTAGCTCCTCTTCAGTCCGATACACTGTACTTGCTGGGAACAGACGCGAGTGCTATTTGCACTGTGTATGGCAATGGGAGCACAATAGTGACTTTCCTTACCAGAAAACAAGTCTTGCTTGTAGGACAAAAATTTGCATGTGACTCAACTCCATTTAGGACTGGGAAACAAAGGCTAGCTCGACTTCCAAGAAACACACTTTGCTTTTGAGAAAAGAGCACTCATCTACTCTACTGTGTTTCCTATATGTTCTGAACAGTGAGCTTGCTCAGAACAAAAAAACTGTGCTTCCTACTCACACGGCCATATCTAGTTCAAGTCTGCTTAGGAACCTGACAAGAACAGTAGATCCTCTTCAGTTCAATACACTGTACTTGCTGGGAACAGACGCCAGTGCTATTTGTCCTGTGTATGGCAATGGCAGCGCAATAGTGACTCTTCTTACCAGAAAAAAACTCTTGCTTGTAGGACCAGAAACTGCATGTGATTCAACTCCATTTATGACTGGGAAACAAAAGCTAGCTCACCTTGCAAGAAACACACTCTGCTTTAGAGAAAAGAGCACTCTTCTACTCTACTGTTTTTTCTATAGGGCCAGAACAGTGAGCTTGCTCAGAACAAAAGAACTGTGCTTCCTACACACGGGCCATATCTAGTTCAACTCTGCTTAGGAAACTGACAAGAACAGTAGCTCCTCTTCAGTCCGATACACTGTACTTGCTGGGAACAGACGCGAGTGCTATTTGCACTGTGTATGGCAATGGGAGCGCAATAGTGACTTTCCTTACCAGAAAACAACTCTTGCTCGTAAGACCAGAAACTGCATGTGATTCAACTCCATTTAGGACTGGGAAACAAATGCTAGCTCGCCTTACATGAAACACACTCTGCTTTTGAGAAAAGAGCACTCTTCTACTCTACTCTGTTTCCTGTGGGTTCCAAACAGTGAGCTTGCTCAGAACAAAAGAACTGTGCTTCCTACACACACGGGCCATATCTAGTTCAACTCTCCTTAGGAAACTGACAAGTACAGTAGCTCCTCTTCCGTCCAATACACTGTACTTGCGGGGAACAGACGCGAGTGCTCTTTGCACTGTGTAGGGCAATTGGAGCACAATAGTGACTTGTCTTACCAGAAAACAACTCTTGCTCGTAGGACAAAAAACTGCATGTGACTCAACTCCATTTAGGACTGGGGAACAAACTCTAGCTTGCTTTACAAGAAAGACACTCTGCTTTTGAGAAAAGAGCACTCTTCTACTCTACATTGTTTCCTATAGGGCCAGAACAGTGAGCTTGCTCAGAACAAAAGAACTGTGCTTCCTACACGCACGGACCATATCTAGTTCAACTCTGCTTACTAAACTGACAAGAACAGTAGCTCCTATTCCGTCCAATAAACTGTACTTGCGGGGAACAGACGCGAGTGCTATTTGCACTGTGTATGGCAATTGGAGCACAATAGTGACTTGTCTTACCAGAAAACAACTTTTGCTCATAGGACAAAAAACTGCATGTGACTCAACTCCATTTAGGACTGGGGAACAAACGCTAGCTCGACTTCCAAAAAACACACTCTGCTTTTGAGAAAAGAGCACTCTTCTACTCTACTGTGTTTCCTATGGGGTCCAAAAGTGAGCTTGCTCAGAACAAAAGAACTGTGCTTCCTACACGCACGGACCATATCTAGTTCAACTCTGCTTACTAAACTGACAAGAACAGTAGCTCCTATTCCGTCCAATACACTGTACTTGCTGGGAAAAGACGTGAGTGCTATTTGCCTTGTGAAGGGCAATGGGAGCGCAATAGTGACTTTCCTTACCAGAAAACAACTCTTGTTCATAGGACCAGAACCTGCATGTGATTCAACTCCATTTAGGACTAGGAAACAAATGCTAGCTCGCCTTACAAAAACACACTCTGCTTTTGAGAAAAGAGCACTCTTCTACTCTACTGTGTTTCCTATGTGTTCTGAAAACTGAGCTTGCTCAGAAAAAAAAACTGTGCTTCCTACACACGGGCCATATCTAGTTCAACTCTGCTTTGGGAACTGACAAGAACAGTAGCTCCTCTTCAGTCTGATACACTGTACTTGCTGGGAACAAACGCGAGTGCTATTTGCACTGTGTATGGCAATGGGAGCGCAATAGTGACTTTCCTTACCAGAAAACAACTCTTGCTCGTAAGACCAGAAACTGCATGTGATTCAACTGCATATAGGACTGGGAAACAAACTCTAGCTCGCCTTACATGAAATACACTCTGCTTTTCAGAAAAGAGCACTCTTCTACTCTACTGTGTTTCCTATGGGGTCCGAACAGTGAGCTTGCTCAGAACAAAAGAACTGTGCTTCCTACACACACGGGCCATATCTCGTTCAACTGTGCTTAGGAAACTGACAAGAACAGCAGCTCCTCTTCCGTCCAATACACTGTACTTGCAGGGAACAGACGCGAGTGCTCTTTGCACTGTGTAGGGCAATTGGAGCACAATAGTGACTTGTCTTACCAGAAAACAACTCTTGCTCGTAGGACAAAAAACTGCATGTGACTCAACTCCATTTAGGACTGGGGAACAAACTCTAGCTCGCTTTACAAGAAAGACACTCTGCTTTTGAGAAAAGAGCACTTTTCTACTCTACTGTGTTTCCTATGTGTTCCGAACAGTGAGCTTGCTCAGAACAAAAAAACTGTGCTTCCTACACACACGGCCATATCTAGTTCAAGTCTGCTTAGGAACCTGACAAGAACAGTAGATCCTCTTCAGTCGACTACACTGTACTTGCTGCTAACAGACGCCAGTGCTATTTGTCCTGTGTATGGCAATTGGAGCACAATAGTGACTTGTCTTACCAGAAAACAACTCTTGCTCGTAGGACAAAAAACTGCATGTGACTCAACTCCATTTAGGACTGGGAAACAAACGCTAGCTCGACTTCCAAGAAACACACTCTGCTTTTGAGAAAAGAGCACTCTTCTACTCTACTTTGTTTCCTATAGGGCCAGAACAGTGAGCTTGCTCAGAACAAAAAAACTGTGCTTCCTACTCACACGGCCATATCTAGTTCAAGTCTGCTTAGGAACCTGACAAGTACAGTAGATCCTCTTCAGTTCAATACACTGTACTTGCTGGGAACAGACGCCAGTGCTATTTGTCCTGTGTATGGCAAAGGCAGCGCAATAGTTACTCTTCTTAACAGAAAACAACTCTTGCTCTTAGGACCAGAAACTTCATGTGATTCAACTCCATTTAGGACTGGGAAACAAACTCTAGCTCGCTTTACAAGAAACACACTCTGCTTTTGAGAAAAGAGCACTCTTCTACTCTACTCTGTTTCCTATGGGTTCCAAACAGTGAGCTTGCTCAGAACAAAAGAACTGTGCTTCCTACACACACGGGCCATATCTAGTTCAACTCTGCTTAGGAAACTGACAAGAACAGTAGCTCCTCTTCCGTCCAATACACTGTACTTGCGGGGAACAGACGCGAGTGCTATTTGCACTGTGTATGGCAATTGGAGCACAATAGTGACTTGCCTTACCAGAAAACAACTTTTGCTCATAGGACAAAAAACTGCATGTGACTCAACTCCATTTAGGACTGGGGAACAAACCCTAGCTCGACTTCCAAAAAACACACTCTGCTTTTGAGAAAAGAGCACTCTTCTACTCTACTGTGTTTCCTATGGGGTCCAAACAGTGAGCTTGCTCAGAACAAAAGAACTGTGCTTCCTACACGCACGGACCATATCTAGTTCAACTCTGCTTACTAAACTGACAAGAACAGTAGCTCCTATTCAGTCCAATACACTGTACTTGCTGGGAAAAGACGTGAGTGCTATTTGCCTTGTGAAGGGCAATGGGAGCGCAATAGTGACTTTCCTTACCAGAAAACAACTCTTCTTCATAGGACCAGAAACTGCATGTGATTCAAATCCATTTAGGACTGTTAAACAAACGCTAGCTCGCCTTACAAAAACACACTCTGCTTTTGAGAAAAGAGCACTCTTCTACTCTACTGTGTTTCCTATGTGTTCTGAAAACTGAGCTTGCTCAGAAAAAAAAACTGTGCTTCCTACACACGGGCCATATCTAGTTCAACTCTGCTTTGGAAACTGACAGGAACAGTAGCTCCTCTTCAGTCTGATACACTGTACTTGCTGGGAACAGACGCGAGTGCTATTTGCACTGTGTATGGCAATGGGAGCGCAATAGTGACTTTCCTTACCAGAAAACAACTCTTGCTCGTAAGACCAGAAACTGCATGTGATTCAACTCCATTTAGGAATGGGAAACAAACTCTAGCTCGCCTTACATGAAATACACTCTGCTTTTCAGAAAAGAGCACTCTTCTACTCTACTGTGTTTCCTATGGGGTCCGAACAGTGAGCTTGCTCAGAACAAAAGAACTGTGCTTCCTACACACACGGGCCATAACTAGTTCAACTCTGCTTAGGAAACTGACAAGAACTGTAGCTCTTCTTCCGTCCAATACACTGTACTTGCTGGGAACAGACGGGAGGGCTATTTGCACTGTGGATGGCAATGGGAGCAAAATAGTGACTCTCCTTACCAGAAAACAACTCTTGTTCGTAGGACCAGAAACTGCATGTGATTCAACTCCATTTAGGACTGGGAAACAAACTCTAGCTCGCTTTACAAGAAACACACTCTGCTTTTGAGAAAAGAGCACTCTTCTACTCTACTGTGTTTCCTATAGGGCCAGAACAGTGAGCTTGCTCAGAACATAAGAACTGTGCTTCCTACACACACGGGCCATATCTAGTTCAACTCTGCTTAGGAAACTGACAAGAACAGTAGCTCTTCTTCAGTCCGATACACTGTACTTGTGGGGAAAAGAAGCGAGTGATATTTGCACTGTGTATGGCAATTGGAGCACAATAGTGACTTGTCTTACCAGAAAACAACTCTTGCTCGTTGGACAAAAAACTGAATGTGAATCAACTCCATTTAGGACTGGGAAACAAACGCTAACTCGACTTCCAAGAAAGACATTCTGCTTTGAGAAAAGAGCACTCTTCTACTCTACTGTGTTTTTATGGGTTCCGAACAGTGAGCTTGCTCAGAACAAAAAAACTGTGCTTCCTACACACACGGCCATATCTAGTTCAAGTCTGCTTAGGAACCTGATAAGAACAGTAGATCCTCTTCAGTCCGATACACTGTACTTGCTGGGAACAGACGCGGGAGCTATTTGCACTGTGTATGGCAAGGGGAGCACAATAGTTTCTTTCCTTACCAGAAAACAACTCTTGCTCTTAGGACCAGAAACTGCATGTGATTCAACTCCATTTAGGACTGGGAAACAAACGCTAGCTTGCCTTACAAGAAACACACTCTGCTTTTGAGAAAAGAGCACTCCTCTACTCTACTGTGTTTCCTATGGTGTCCGAACAGTGAGCTTGCTCAGAACAAAAGAACTGTGCTTCCTACACACACGGCCATATCTAGTTCAACTCTGCTTAGGAAACTGAGAAGAACAGTAGCTCCTCTTCAGTCCAATACACTGTACTTGCTGCTAACAGACGCCAGTGCTATTTGTCCTGTGTATGGCAATGGCAGCGCAATAGTGACTCTTCTTACCATAAAACAACTCTTGCTCCTAGGACCAGAAACTGCATGTGATTCAACTCCATTTAGGACTGGGAAACAAAAGCTAGCTCACCTCACAAGAAACACACTCTGCTTTAAAGAAAAGAGCACTCTTCTACTCTACTGTGTTTCCTATGGGGCCAGAACAGTGAGCTTGCTCAGAACAAAAGAACTGTGCTTCCTACACACGGGCCATATCTAGTTCAACTCTGCTTAGGAAACTGACAAGAACAGTAGCTCCTCTTCAGTCCGGTACACTGTACTTGCTGGGAACAGCCGCGAGTGCTATTTGCACTGTGTATGGCAATGGGAGCACAATAGTGACTTTCCTTACCAGAAAACAACTCTTGCTCGTAGGACCAGAAACTGCATGTTATTCCACTCCATTTAGGACTGGGAAGCAAATGCTAGCTCACCTTACAAGAAACACAATCTGCTTTAGAGAAAAGAGCACCCTTCTACTCTACTGTGTTTACCAAGGGGTCCAAACAGTGAGCTTGCT
This sequence comes from Peromyscus eremicus, assembly GCF_949786415.1. Lineage (NCBI taxonomy): Eukaryota > Metazoa > Chordata > Mammalia > Rodentia > Cricetidae > Peromyscus > Peromyscus eremicus. Next base: position 135,094 of record NW_026735088.1, read on the forward strand.
CAGAACAAAAGAACTGTGCTTCCTACACACACGGACCATATCTAGTTCAACTCTGCTTAGGAAACTGACAAGAACAGTAGCTCCTCTTCATTCCAATACACTGTACTTGCTGGGAACAGACGCATGTGCTATTTGCACTGTGTATGCCAAAGGGAGCACAATAGTGACTTTCCTTACCAGAAAACAACTCTTGCTCATAGGACCAGAAACTGCATGTGATTCCACTCCATTTAGGACTGGGAAACAAATGCTAGCTCGCCTAACAAGAAACACACTTTGCTTTAGAGAAAATAGCACTCTTCTACTCTACTGTGTTTCCTATGGGGTCCAAACAGTGAGCTTGCTCAGAACAAAAGAACTGTGATTAATACACACACGGACCACAAATAGTTCAACTCTGCTTAGGAAACTGACAAGAACAGTAGCTCCTATTCAGTCCAATACACTCTACTTGCTGGGAAAAGACGCGAGTGCTATTTGCCTTGTGTAGGGCAATGGGAGCACAATAGTGACTTTCCTTACCAGAAAACAACTCTTGTTCGTAGGACCAGAAACTGCATGTAATTCAACTCCATTTAGGACTGGGAAACAAACTCTAGCTCGCTTTACAAGAAACACACTCTGCTTTTCAGAAAAGAGCACTCTTCTACTCTACTGTGTTTCCTATAGGGCCAGAACAGTGAGCTTGCTCAGAACAAAAGAACTGTGCTTCCTACACACACGGGCCATATCTAGTTCAACTCTGCTTAGGAAACTGACAAGAACAGTAGCTCCTCTTCAGTCCGATACACTGTACTTGTGGGGAACAGAAGCGAGTGATATTTGCACTGTGTATGGCTATTGGAGCACAATAGTGACTTGTCTTACCAGAAAACAACTCTTGCTCGTTGGACAAAAATCTGCATGTGACTCAACTCCATTTAGGACTGGGAAACAAACGCTAGCTCGACTTCCAGAAACACACTCTGCTTTTGAGAAAAGAGCACTCTTCTACTCTACTGTGTTTCCTATGTGTTCCGAACAGTGAGCTTGCTCAGAACAAAAAAACTGTGCTTCCTACACACACGGCCATATCTAGTTCACGTCTGCTTAGGAACATGACAAGAACAGTAGATCCTATTCAGTCCAATACACTGTACTTGCTGGGAACAGACGCCAGTGCTATTTGTCCTGTGTATGTCAATGACAGCGCAATAGTGACTCTTCTTACCAGAAAACAACTCTTGCTCGTAGGACCAGAAACTGCATGTGATTCAACTCCATTTAGGACTGGGAAACAATCTCTAGCTCGCTTTACAAGAAACACTCTCTGCTTTTGAGAAAAGAGCACTCTTCTACTCTACTTTGTTTCCTATAGGGGCAGAACAGTGAGCTTGCTCAGAACAAAAGAACTGTGCTTCCTACACACACGGACCATATCTAGTTCAACTATGCTTAGGAAACTGACAAGAACAGTAGCTCCTCTTCAGTCCAATACACTGTACTTGCTGGGAAGAGACGGGAGGGCTATTTGCACTGTGTATGGCAATGGGAGCACAATAGTGACTTTTCTTACCAGAAAACAACTCTTGCTCGTAGGACCTGAAACTGCATGTGATTCCACTCCACTTAGGACTGGGAAACAAATGCTAGCTCGCCTTACAAAAACAAACTCTGCTTAGAGAAAAGAGCACTCTTATACTCTACTGTGTTTCCTATGGGGTCCAAACAGTGAGCTTGCTCAGAAAAAAAAATAACTGTGCTTCCTACACACACGGACCATATCTAGTTCAACTCTGCTTAGGAAACTGACAAGAACAGTAGCTCCTATTCAGTCCAATACACTGTACTTGCTGGGAAAAGACGCGAGTGCTATTTGCCTTGTGTAGGGCAATGGGAGCGCAATAGTGACTTTCCTTACCAGAAAACAACTCTTGCTCGTAGGACCAGAAACTGCTTGTGATTCAACTCCATTTAGGAATAGGAAACAAACGCTAGCTCGCCTTACAAAAACACACTCTGCTTTTGAGAAAAGAGCACTCTTCTACTCTACTGTGTTTCCTATGGTGTCCGAACAGTGAGCTTGCTCAGAACAAAAGAACTGTGCTTCCTACACACATGGCCATATCTAGTTCAATTCTGCTTAGGAACCTGACAAGAACAGTAGATCCTCTTCAGTCCAACACACTGTATGTGCTGGGAACAGACGACAGTGCTATTTGTCCTGTGTATGGCAATGGCAGCACAATAGTGACTCTTCTTATCAAAAAACAACTCTTGCTCGTAGGAACAGAAAATGTATGTGATTCAACTCCATTTAGGACTGGGAAACAAACTCTAGCTCGCTTTACAAGAAACACACTCCTCTTTTGAGAAAAGAGTTCTATTCTACTCCTCTGTGTTTCCTATAGGGCCAGAACAGTGAGAATGCTCAGAACAAAGAACTGTGCTTCCTACACACGAGCCATATCTAGTTCAACTCTGCTTAGGAAACTGACAGGAACATTAGCTCCTCTTCAGTCCGATACACTGTACTTGCTGGGAAGAGATGCGAGTGCTATTTGCACTGTGTATGGCAATGGGAGCGCAATAGTGACTTTCCTTTCCAGAAAAAAACTCTTGCTCGTAGGACCAGAAACTGCATGTGATTCAACTCCATTTAGGACTGGGAATCAAATGCTAGCTCGCCTTACATGAAACACACTCTGCTTTTGAGAAAAGAGCACTCTTCTACTCTACTGTGTTTCCTATGGGGTCCGAACAGTGAGCTTGCTCAGAACAAAAGAACTGTGCTTCCAACACAGGGCCATAACTAGTTCAACTCTGCTTAGGAAACTGACAAGAACTGTAGCTCCTCTTCCGTCCAATACACTGTACTTGCTGGGAACAGATGGGAGGGCTATTTGCACTGTGGATGGCAATGGGAGCAAAATAGTGACTTTCCTTACCAGAAAACAACTCTTGTTCGTAGGACCAGAAACTGCATGTGATTCAACTCCATTTAGGACTGGGAAACAAACTCTAGCTCGCTTTACAAGAAACACACTCTGCTTTTGAGAAAAGAGCACTCTTCTACTCTACTGTGTTTCCTTTAGGGCCAGAACAGTGAGCTTGCTCAGAACATAAGAACTGTGCTTCCTACACACACGGGCCATATCTAGTTCAACTCTGCTTAGGAAACTGACAAGAACAGTAGCTCTTCTTCAGTCCGATACACTGTACTTGTGGGGAAAAGAAGCGAGTGATATTTGCACTGTGTATGGCAATTGGAGCACAATAGTGACTTGTCTTACCAGAAAACAACTCTTGCTCGTTGGACAAAAAACTGCATGTGAATCAACTCCATTTAGGACTGGGAAACAAACGCTAGCTCGACTTCCAAGAAAGACACTCTGCTTTTGAGAAAAGAGCACTCTTCTACTCTACTGTGTTTCCTATGGGTTCCGAACAGTGAGCTTGCTCAGAACAAAAAACTGTGCTTCCTACACACACGGCCATATCTAGTTCAAGTCTGCTTAGGAACCTGACAAGAACAGTAGATCCTCTTCAGTCCAATACACTGTACTTGCTGGGAACAGACGCGGGAGCTATTTGCACTGTGTATGGCAAGGGGAGCACAATAGTGACTTTCCTTACCAGAAAACAACTCTTGCTCTTAGGACCAGAAACTGCATGTGATTCAACTCCATTTAGGACTTGGAAACAAACGCTAGCTCGCCTTACAAGAAACACACTCTGCTTTTGAGAAAAGAGCACTCTTCTACTCTACTGTGTTTCCTATGGTGTCCGAACAGTGAGCTTGCTCAGAACAAAAGAACTGTGCTTCCTACACACACGGCCATATCTAGTTCAACTCTGCTTAGGAAACTGAGAAGAACAGTTGCTCCTCTTCAGTCCAAGACACTGTACATTCGGGGAACAGACGCGAGTGCTATTTGCACTGTGTATGGCAATTGGAGCACAATAGTGACTCGTCTTACCAGAAAACAACTCTTGCTTGTAGGACAAAAATCTGCATGTGACTCAACTCCATTTAGGACTGTTAAACAAACGCTAGCTCGCCTTACAAGAAACACACTCTGCTTTTGAGAAAAGAGCACTCTTCTACTCTACTGTGTTTCCTTTTGGATCTGAACAGTGAGCTTGCTCAGAACAAAAGGACTGTGCTTCCTACACAGACGGCCATAACTAGTTCAATTCTGCTTAGGAACCTGACAAGAACAGTAGATCCTCTTCAGTCCAATACACTGTACTTGCTGCTAACAGACGCCAGTGCTATTTTCCTGTGTATGGCAATGGCAGCGCAATAGTGACTCTTCTTACCATAAAACAACTCTTGCTCCTAGTACCAGAAACTGCATGTGTTTCAACTCCATTTAGGACTGGGAAACAAAAGCTAGCTCACCTTACAAGAAACACACTCTGCTTTAAAGAAAAGAGGACTCTTCTACTCTACTGTGTTTCCTATGGGGCCAGAACAGTGAGCTTGCTCAGAACAAAAGAACTGTGCTTCCTACACACGGGCCATATCTAGTTCAACTCTGCTTAGGAAACTGACAAGAACAGTAGCTCCTCTTCAGTCCGAGACACTGTACTTGCTGGGAACAGACGCCAGTGCTATTTGCACTGTGTACGGCAATGGGAGCGCAATAGTGACTTTCCTTACCAGAAAACAACTCTTGCTCGTAAGACCAGAAACTGCATGTTATTCAACTCCATTTAGGACTGGGAAACAAACGCTAGCTCGACTTCCAAGAAACACACTCTGCTTTTGATAAAAGAGCACTCTTCTACTCTACTGTGTTTCCTATGTGTTCCAAAAAGTGAGCTTGCTCAGAACAAAAAAACTGTGCTTCCTACTCACACGGCCATATCTATTTCAAGTCTGCTTAGGAACCTGACAAGAACAGTAGATCCTCTTCAGTCCAATACACTGTACTTGCTGGGAACAGACGCCAGTGCTATTTGTCCTGTGTATGGCAATGGCAGCTCAATAGTAACTCTTCTTACCAGAAAACAACTCTTGCTCGTAGGACCAGAAACTGCATGTGATTCCACTCCATTTAAAACTGGGAACAAACTCTAGCTCACTTTACAAGAAACACACTCTGCTTTTGAGAAAAGAACACTCTTCTACTCTACTGTGTTTCCTATAGGGCCAGAACAGTGAGCTTGCTCAGAACAAAAGAACTGTGCTTCCTACACACGGGCCATATCTATTTCAACTCTGCTTAGGAAACTGAGAAGAACAGTAGCTCCTCTTCAGTCCGATACACTGTACTTGCTGGGAACAGACGCAAGTGCTATTTGCACTGTGTATGGCAATGGGAGCACAATAGTGACTTTCCTTACCAGAAAACAAGTCTTGCTCATAGGACAAAAAATTGCATGTGACTCAACTCCATTTAGGACTGGGAAACAAACGCTAGCTCAACTTCCAAGAAACACACTTTGCTTTTGAGAAAAGAGCACTCTTCTACTCTACTGTGTTTCCTATATGTTCCGAACAGTGAGCTTGCTCAGAAAAAAAAAACTGTGCTTCCTACTCACACGGCCATATCTAGTTCAAGTCTGCTTAGGAACCTGACAAGAACAGTAGATCCTCTTCAGTTCAATACACTGTGCTTGCTGGGAACAGACGCCAGTGCTATTTGTCCTGTGTATGGCAATGGCAGCGTAATAGTGACTCTTCTTACCACAAAACAACTCTTGCTTGTAGGACCAGAAACTGCATGTGATTCAACACCATTTAGGACTGGGAAACAAAAGCTAGCTCACCTTGCAAGAAACACACTCTGCTTTAGAGAAAAGAGCACTCTTCTACTCTACTGTTTTTCCTATAGGGCCAGAACAGTGAGCTTGCTCAGAAAAAAAGAACTGTGCTTCCTACACACGGGCCATATCTCGTTCAACTCTCCTTAGGAAACTGACAAGAACAGTAGCTCCTATTCCGTCCAATACACTGTACTTGCTGAGAAAAGACGCGAGTGCTATTTGCCTTGTGAAGGGCAATGGGAGCGCAATAGTGACTTTCCTTACCAGAAAACAACTCTTGTTCATAGGACCAGAACCTGCATGTGATTCAACTCCATTTAGGACTAGGAAACAAATGCTAGCTCGCCTTACAAAAACACACTCTGCTTTTGAGAAAAGAGCACTCTTCTACTCTACTGTGTTTCCTATGTGTTCTGAAAACTGAGCTTGCTCAGAAAAAAAAACTGTGCTTCCTACACACGGGCCATATCTAGTTCAACTCTGCTTTGGGAACTGACAAGAACAGTAGCTCCTCTTCAGTCTGATACACTGTACTTGCTGGGAACAGACACGAGTGCTATTTGCACTGTGTATGGCAATGGGAGCGCAATAGTGACTTTCCTTACCAGAAAACAACTCTTGCTCGTAAGACCAGAAACTGCATGTGATTCAACTCCATTTAGGACTGGGAAACAAACTCTAGCTCGCCTTACATGAAATACACTCTGCTTTTCAGAAAAGAGCACTCTTCTACTCTACTGTGTTTCCTATGGGGTCCGAACAGTGAGCTTGCTCAGAACAAAAGAACTGTGCTTCCTACACACACGGGCCATATCTAGTTCAACTGTGCTTAGGAAACTGACAAGAACAGCAGCTCCTCTTCCGTCCAATACACTGTACTTGCGGGGAACAGACGCGAGTGCTCTTTGCACTGTGTAGGGCAATTGGAGCACAATAGTGACTTGTCTTACCAGAAAACAACTCTTGCTCATAGGACAAAAAACTGCATGTGACTCAACTCCATTTAGGACTGGGGAACAAACTCTAGCTCGCTTTACAAGAAAGACACTCTGCTTTTGAGAAAAGAGCACTCTTCTACTCTACTGTGTTTCCTATGTGTTCCGAACAGTGAGCTTCCTCAGAACAAAAAAACTGTGCTTCCTACACACACGGCCATATCTAGTTCAAGTCTGCTTAGGAACCTGACAAGAACAGTAGATCCTCATCAATCCAATACACTGTACTTGCTGGGAAAAGACGCCAGTGCTGTTTGTCCTGTGTATGGCAATTGGAGCACAATAGTGACTTGTCTTACCAGAAAACAACTCTTGCTCGTAGGACAAAAAACTGCATGTGACTCAACTCCATTTAGGACTGGGAAACAAACGCTAGCTTGCCTTACAAGAAACACACTCTGCTTTTGATAAAAGAGCACTCTTCTACTCTACTTTGTTTCCTATAGGGCCAGAACAGTGAGCTTGCTCAGAACAAAAAAACTGTGCTTCCTACTCACACGGCCATATCTAGTTCAAGTCTGCTTAGGAACCTGACAAGTACAGTAGATCCTCTTCAGTTCAATACACTGTACTTGCTGGGAACAGACGCCAGTGCTATTTGTCCTGTGTATGGCAAAGGCAGCTCAATAGTTACTCTTCTTAACAGAAAACAACTCTTGCTCTTAGGACCAGAAACTTCATGTGATTCAACTCCATTTAGGACTGGGAAACAAACTATAGCTCGCTTTACAAGAAACACACTCTGCTTTTGAGAAAAGAGCACTCTTCTACTCTACTCTGTTTCCTATGGGTTCCAAACAGTGAGCTTGCTCAGAACAAAAGAACTGTGCTTCCTACACACACGGGCCATATCTAGTACAACTCTGCTTAGGAAACGGACAAGAACAGTAGCTCCTCTTCAGTCCGATACACTGTACTTGCTGGGAACAGACGCGAGTGCTATTTGCACTGTGTATGGCAATGGGAGCACAATAGTGACTTTCCTTACCAGAAAACAAGTCTTGCTCGTAGGACAAAAAATTGCATGTGACTCAACTCCATTTAGGACTGGGAAACAAAGGCTAGCTCAACTTCCAAGAAACACACTTTGCTTTTGAGAAAAGAGCACTCATCTACTCTACTGTGTTTCCTATATGTTCCGAACAGTGAGCTTGCTCAGAACAAAAGAACTGTGCTTCCTACACACACGGGCCATATCTAGTTCAACTCTCCTTAGGAAACTGACAAGAACAGTAGCTCCTCTTCCGTCCAATACACTGTACTTGCTGGGAACAGACGCGAGTGCTCTTTGCACTGTGTAGGGCAATTGGAGCACAATAGTGACTTGTCTTACCAGAAAACAACTCTTGCTCGTAGGACAAAAAACTGCATGTGACTCAACTCCATTTAGGACTGCGGAACAAACTCTAGCTCGCTTTACAAGAAAGACACTCTGCTTTTGAGAAAAGAGCACTCTTCTACTCTACTTTGTTTCCTATATGGCCAGAACAGTGAGCTTCCTCGAAAAAAAGAACTGTACTTCCTACACACACGGGCCATATCTAGTACAACTCTGTTTAGGAAACTGACAAGAACAGTAGCTCCTTTTCAGTCCAATACACTGTACTTGCTGGGAACAGACTGGAGGGCTATTTGCACTGTGTATGGCAATGGGAGCGCAATAGTGACTTTCCTTACCAGAAAACAACTCTTGATCGTAGGACCAGAAACTGCATGTAATTCAACTCCATTTATGACTGGGAAACAAATGCTAGCTCGCCTTACATGAAACGCACTCTGCTTTTGAGAAACGTGCACTCTTCTACTCTACTGTGCTTCCTATGGGGTCCGAACAGTGAGCTTGCTCAGAACAAAAGAACTGTGCTTCCTACACACACGCACCATATCAAGTTCAATTCTGCTTAGGAAACTGACAAGAACAGTAGATCCTCTTCAGTCCAATACACTGTACTTGCTGGGAACAGACGCCAGTGCTATTTGTCTTGTGTATGTCAATGGCAGCTCAATAGTGACTCTTCTTACCAGAAAACAACTCTTGCTCGTAGGACCAGAAACTGCATGTGATTCCACTCCATTTAAAACTGGGAAACAATCTCTAGCTCGCTTTACAAGAAACACACTCTGCTTTTGAAAAAAGAACACTCTTCTACTCTACTGTGTTTCCTATGGGGCCAGAACAGTGAGCTTGCTGAGAACAAAGGAACTGTGCTTCCTACACACGGGCCATATCTAGTTCAACTCTGCTTAGGAAACTGACAAGAAAAGTAGCTCCTCTTCAGTCCGATACACTGTACTTGCTGGGAAGAGACGCGAGTGCTATTTGCACTGTGTATGGCAATGGGAGCACAATAGTGACTTTCCTTACCAGAAAACAAGTCTTGCTTGTAGGACAAAAATTTGCATGTGACTCAACTCCATTTAGGACTGGGAAACAAAGGCTAGCTCGACTTCCAAGAAACACACTTTGCTTTTGAGAAAAGAGCACTCATCTACTCTACTGTGTTTCCTATGTGTTCCGAACAGTGAGCTTGCTCAGAACAAAAAAACTGTGCTTCCTACTCACACGGCCATATCTAGTTCAAGTCTGCTTAGGAACCTGACAAGAACAGTAGATCCTCTTCAGTTCAATACACTGTACTTGCTGGGAACAGACGCCAGTGCTATTTGTCCTGTGTATGGCAATGGCAGCGCAATAGTGACTCTTCTTACCAGAAAACAACTCTTGCTTGTAGGACCAGAAACTGCATGTGATTCAACTCCATTTAGGACTGGGAAACAAAAGCTAGCTCACCTTGCAAGAAACACACTCTGCTTTAGAGAAAAGAGCACTCTTCTACTCTACTGTTTTTTCTATAGGGCCAGAACAGTGAGCTTGCTCAGAACAAAAGAACTGTGCTTCCTACACACGGGCCATATCTCTTTCAACTCTGCTTAGGAAACTGACAAGAACAGTAGCTCCTCTTCAGTCCGATACACTGTACTTGCTGGGAAGAGACGCGAGTGCTATTTGCACTGTGTATGGCAATGGGAGCGCAATAGTGACTTTCCTTACCAGAAAACAACTCTTGCTCCTAAGACCAGAAACTGCATGTGATTCAACTCCATTTAGGACTGGGAAACAAATGCTAGCTCGCCTTACATGAAACACACTCTGCTTTTGAGAAAAGAGCACTCTTCTACTCTACTCTGTTTCCTATGGGTTCCAAACAGTGAGCTTGCTCAGAACAAAAGAACTGTGCTTCCTACACACACGGGCCATATCTAGTTCAACTCTCCTTAGGAAACTGACAAGAACAGTAGCTCCTCTTCCGTCCAATACACTGTACTTGCGGGGAACAGACGCGAGTGCTCTTTGCACTGTGTAGGGCAATTGGAGCACAATAGTGACTTGTCTTACCAGAAAACAACTCTTGCTCGTAGGACAAAAAACTGCATGTGACTCAACTCCATTTAGGACTGGGGAACAAACTCTAGCTCGCTTTACAAGAAAGACACTCTGCTTTTGAGAAAAGAGCACTCTTCTACTCTACATTGTTTCCTATAGGGCCAGAACAGTGAGCTTGCTCAGAACAAAAGAACTGTGCTTCCTACACACACGGACCATATCTAGTTCAACTCTGCTTACTAAACTGACAAGAACAGTAGCTCCTATTCCGTCCAATAAACTGTACTTGCGGGGAACAGACGCGAGTGCTATTTGCACTGTGTATGGCAATTGGAGCACAATAGTGACTTGTCTTACCAGAAAACAACTTTTGCTCATAGGACAAAAAACTGCATGTGACTCAACTCCATTTAGGACTGGGGAACAAACGCTAGCTCGACTTCCAAAAAACACACTCTGCTTTTGAGAAAAGAGCACTCTTCTACTCTACTGTGTTTCCTATGGGGTCCAAAAGTGAGCTTGCTCAGAACAAAAGAACTGTGCTTCCTACACGCACGGACCATATCTAGTTCAACTCTGCTTACTAAACTGACAAGAACAGTAGCTCCTATTCCGTCCAATACACTGTACTTGCTGGGAAAAGACGCGAGTGCTATTTGCCTTGTGAAGGGCAATGGGAGCGCAATAGTGACTTTCCTTACCAGAAAACAACTCTTGTTCATAGGACCAGAACCTGCATGTGATTCAACTCCATTTAGGACTAGGAAACAAATGCTAGCTCGCCTTACAAAAACACACTCTGCTTTTGAGAAAAGAGCACTCTTCTACTCTACTGTGTTTCCTATGTGTTCTGAAAACTGAGCTTGCTCAGAAAAAAAAACTGTGCTTCCTACACACGGGCCATATCTAGTTCAACTCTGCTTTGGGAACTGACAAGAACAGTAGCTCCTCTTCAGTCTGATACACTGTACATGCTGGGAACAGACGCGAGTGCTATTTGCACTGTGTATGGCAATGGGAGCGCAATAGTGACTTTCCTTACCAGAAAACAACTCTTGCTCGTAAGACCAGAAACTGCATGTGATTCAACTGCATTTAGGACTGGGAAACAAACTCTAGCTTGCCTTACATGAAATACACTCTGCTTTTCAGAAAAGAGCCCTCTTCTACTCTACTGTGTTTCCTATGGGGTCCGGACAGTGAGCTTGCTCAGAACAAAAGAACTGTGCTTCCTACACACACGGGCCATATCTAGTTCAACTGTGCTTAGGAAACTGACAAGAACAGCAGCTCCTCTTCCGTCCAATACACTGTACTTGCGGGGAACAGACGCGAGTGCTCTTTGCACTGTGTAGGGCAATTGGAGCACAATAGTGACTTGTCTTACCAGAAAACAACTCTTGCTCGTAGGACAAAAAACTGTATGGAACTCAACTCCATTTAGGACTGGGGAACAAACTCTAGCTCGCTTTACAAGAAAGACACTCTGCTTTTGAGAAAAGAGCACTCTTCTACTCTACTGTGTTTCCTATGTGTTCCGAACAATGAGCTTGCTCAGAACAAAAAAACTGTGCTTCCTACACACACGGCCATATCTAGTTCAAGTCTGCTTAGGAACCTGACAAGAGCAGTAGATCCTCTTCAGTCCACTACACTGTACTTGCTGCTAACAGACGCCAGTGCTATTTGTCCTGTGTATGGCAATTGGAGCACAATAGTGACTTGTCTTACCAGAAAACAACTTTTGCTCATAGGACAAAAAACTGCATGTGACTCAACTCCATTTAGGACTGGGAAACAAACGCTAGCTCGACTTCCAAGAAACACACTCTGCTTTTGAGAAAAGAGCACTCTTCTACTCTACTTTGTTTCCTATAGGGCCAGAACAGTGAGCTTGCTCAGAACAAAAGAACTGTGCTTCCTACACACACGGGCCATATCTAGTTCAACTCTGCTTAGGAAACTGACAAGAACAGTAGCTCCTCTTCCGTTCAATACACTGTTCTTGCGGGGAACAGACGCGAGTGCTATTTGCACTGTGTATGGCAATTGGAGCACAATAGTGACTTGCCTTACCAGAAAACAACTTTTGCTCATAGGACAAAAAACTGCATGTGACTCAACTCCATTTAGGACTGGGGAACAAACGCTAGCTCGACTTCCAAAAAACACACTCTGCTTTTGAGAAAAGAGCACTCTTCTACTCTACTGTGTTTCCTATGGGGTCCAAACAGTGAGCTTGCTCAGAACAAAAGAACTGTGCTTCCTACACGCACGGACCATATCTAGTTCAACTCTGCTTACTAAACTGACAAGAACAGTAGCTCCTATTCAGTCCAATACACTGTACTTGCTGGGAAAAGACGTGAGTGCTATTTGCCTTGTGAAGGGCAATGGGAGCGCAATAGTGACTTTCCTTACCAGAAAACAACTCTTCTTCATAGGACCAGAAACTGCATGTGATTCAAATCCATTTAGGACTGTGAAACAAACGCTAGCTCGCCTTACAAAAACACACTCTGCTTTTGAGAAAAGAGCACTCTTCTACTCTACTGTGTTTCCTATGTGTTCTGAAAAGTGAGCTTGCTCAGAAAAAAAAACTGTGCTTCCTACACACGGGCCATATCTAGTTCAACTCTGCTTTGGAAACTGACAGGAACAGTAGCTCCTCTTCAGTCTGATACACTGTACTTGCTGGGAACAGACGCGAGTGCTATTTGCACTGTGTATGGCAATGGGAGCCCAATAGTGACTTTCCTTACCAGAAAACAACTCTTGCTCGTAAGACCAGAAACTGCATGTGATTCAACTCCATTTAGGAATGGGAAAAAAACTCTAGCTCGCCTTACATGAAATACACTCTGCTTTTCAGAAAAGAGCACTCTTCTACTCTACTGTGTTTCCTATGGGGTCCGAACAGTGAGCTTGCTCAGAACAAAAGAACTGTGCTTCCTACACACACGGGCCATAACTAGTTAAACTCTGCTTAGGAAACTGACAAGAACTGTAGCTCCTCTTCCATCCAATACACTGTACTTGCTGGGAACAGACGGGAGGGCTATTTGCACTGTGGATGGCAATGGGAGCAAAATAGTGACTTTCCTTACCAGAAAACAACTCTTGTTCGTAGGACCAGAAACTGCATGTGATTCAACTCCATTTAGGACTGGGAAACAAACTCTAGCTCGCTTTACAAGAAACACACTCTGCTTTTGAGAAAAGAGCACTCTTCTACTCTACTGTGTTTCCTATAGGGCCAGAACAGTGAGCTTGCTCAGAACATAAGAACTGTGCTTCCTACACACACGGGCCATATCTAGTTCAACTCTGCTTAGGAAACTCACAAGAACAGTAGCTCTTCCTCATTCCGATACAGTGTACTTGTGGGGAAAAGAAGCGAGTGATATTTGCACTGTGTATGGCAATTGGAGCACAATAGTGACTTGTCTTACCAGAAAACAACTCTTGCTCGTTGGACAAAAAACTGCATGTGAATCAACTCCATTTAGGACTGGGAAACAAACGCTAACTCGACTTCCAAGAAAGACATTCTGCTTTGAGAAAAGAGCACTCTTCTACTCTACTGTGTTTCCTATGGGTTCCGAACAGTGAGCTTGCTCAGAACAAAAAAACTGTGCTTCCTACACACACGGCCATATCTAGTTCAAGTCTGCTTAGGAACCTGACAAGAACAGTAGATCCTCTTCAGTCCAATACACTGTACTTGCTGGGAACAGACGCGGGAGCTATTTGCACTGTGTATGTCAAGGGGAGCACAATAGTGACTTTCCTTACCAGAAAACAACTCTTGCTCTTAGGACCAGAAACTGCATGTGATTCAACTCCATTTAGGACTGGGAAACAAACGCTAGCTTGCCTTACAAGAAACACACTCTGCTTTTGAGAAAAGAGCACTCTTCTACTCTACTGTGTTTCCTATGGTGTCCGAACAGTGAGCTTGCTCAGAACAAAAGAACTGTGCTTCCTACACACACGGCCATATCTAGTTCAACTCTGCTTAGGAAACTGAGAAGAACAGTAGCTCCTCTTCAGTCCAAGACACTGTACTTTCGGGGAACAGACGCGAGTGCTATTTGCACTGTGTATGGCAATTGGAGCACAATAGTGACTCGTCTTACCAGAAAACAACTCTTGCTTGTAGGACAAAAAAAAGCATGTGACTCAACTCCATTTAGGACTGTTAAACAAACGCTAGCTCGCCTTACAAGAAACACACTCTGCTTTTGAGAAAAGAGCACTCTTCTACTCTACTGTGTTTCCTTTTGGATCTGAACAGTGAGCTTGCTCAGAACAAAAGGACTGTGCTTCCTACACACACGGCCATAACTAGTTCAATTCTGCTTAGGAACCTGACAAGAACAGTAGATCCTCTTCAGTCCAATACACTGTACTTGCTGCTAACAGACGCCAGTGCTATTTGTCCTGTGTATGGCAATGGCAGCGCAATAGTGACTCTTCTTACCATAAAAAAACTCTTGCTCCTAGGACCAGAAACTGCATGTGATTCAACTCCATTTAGGACTGGGAAACAAAAGCTAGCTCACCTCACAAGAAACACACTCTGCTTTAAAGAAAAGAGCACTCTTCTACTCTACTGTGTTTCCTATGGGGCCAGAACAGTGAGCTTGCTCAGAACAAAAGAACTGTGCTTCCTACACACGGGCCATATCTAGTTCAACTCTGCTTAGGAAACTGACAAGAACAGTAGCTCCTCTTCAGTCCGGTACACTGTACTTGCTGGGAACAGACGCGAGTGCTATTTGCACTGTGTATGGCAATGGGAGCACAATAGTGACTTTCCTTACCAGAAAACAACTCTTGCTCGTAGGACCAGAAACTGCATGTTATTCCACTCCATTTAGGACTGGGAAGCAAATGCTAGCTCACCTTACAAGAAACACAATCTGCTTTAGAGAAAAGAGCACCCTTCTACTCTACTGTGTTTACCAAGGGGTCCAAACAGTGAGCTTGCTCAGAACAAAAGAACTGTGCTTCCTACACACACGGACCATATCTAGTTCAACTCTGCTTAGGAAACTGACAAGAACAGTAGCTCCTCTTCATTCCAATACACTGTACTTGCTGGGAACAGACGCATGTGCTATTTGCACTGTGTATGCCAAAGGGAGCACAATAGTGACTTTCCTTACCAGAAAACAACTCTTGCTCGTAGGACCAGAAACTGCATGTGATTCCACTCCATTTAGAACTGGGAAACAAATGCTAGCTCGCCTAACAAGAAACACACTTTGCTTTAGAGAAAATAGCACTCTTCTACTCTACTGTGTTTCCTATGGGGTCCAAACAGTGAGCTTGCTCAGAACAAAAGAACTGTGCTTAATACACACACGGACCACAAATAGTTCAACTCTGCTTAGGAAACTGAGAAGAACAGTAGCTCCTATTCAGTCCAATACACTCTACTTGCTGGGAAAAGACGCGAGTGCTATTTGCCTTGTGTAGGGCAATGGGAGCACAATAGTGACTTTCCTTACCAGAAAACAACTCTTGTTCGTAGGACCAGAAACTGCATGTAATTCAACTCCATTTAGGACTGGGAAACAAACTCTAGCTCGCTTTACAAGAAACACACTCTGCTTTTCAGAAAAGAGCACTCTTCTACTCTACTGTGTTTCCTAAAGGGCCAGAACAGTGAGCTTGCTCAGAACATAAGAACTGTGCTTCCTACACACACGGGCCATATCTAGTTCAACTCTGCTTAGGAAACTGACAAGAACAGTAGCTCCTCTTCAGTCTGATACACTGTACATGTGGGGAACAGAAGCGAGTGATATTTGCACTGTGTATGGCTATTGGAGCACAATAGTGACTTGTCTTACCAGAAAACAACTCTTGCTCATTGGACAAAAATCTGCATGTGACTCAACTCCATTTAGGACTGGGAAACAAACGCTAGCTCGACTTCCAAGAAACACACTCTGCTTTTGAGAAAAGAGCACTCTTCTACTCTACTGTGTTTCCTATGTGTTCCGAACAGTGAGCTTGCTCAGAACAAAAAAACTGTGCTTCCTACACACGGCCATATCTAGTTCAGGTATGCTTAGGAACCTGACAAGAACAGTAGATCCTATTCAGTCCAATACACTGTACTTGCTGGGAACAGACGCCAGTGCTATTTGTCCTGTGTATGTCAATGACAGCGCAATAGTGACTCTTCTTACCAGAAAACAACTCTTGCTCGTAGGACCAGAAACTGCATGTGATTCAACTCCATTTAGGACTGGGAAACAATCTCTAGCTCGCTTTACAAGAAACACTCTCTGCTTTTGAGAAAAGAGCACTCTTCTACTCTACTTTGTTTCCTATAGGGGCAGAACAGTGAGCTTGCTCAGAACAAAAGAACTGTGCTTCCTACACACACGGACCATATCTAGTTCAACTCTGCTTAGGAAACTGAGAAGAACAGTAGCTCCTCTTCAGTCCAATACACTGTACTTGCTGGGAAGAGACGGGAGGGCTATTTGCACTGTGTATGGCAATGGGAGCACAATAGTGACTTTTCTTACCAGAAAACAACTCTTGCTCGTAGGACCTGAAACTGCATGTGATTCCACTCCATTTAGGACTGGGAAACAAATGCTAGCTCGCCTTACAAAAACAAACTCTGCTTTAGAGAAAAGAGCACTCTTATACTCTACTGTGTTTCCTATGGGGTCCAAACAGTGAGCTTGCTCAGAACAAAATAACTGTGCTTCCTACACACACGGACCATATCTAGTTCAACTCTGCTTAGGAAACTGACAAGAACAGTAGCTCCTATTCAGTCCAATACACTGTACTTGCTGGGAAGAGACGCGAGTGCTATTTGCCTTGTGTAGGGCAATGGGAGCGCAATAGTGACTTTCCTTACCAGAAAACAACTCTTGCTCGTAGGACCAGAAACTGCTTGTGATTCAACTCCATTTAGGAATAGGAAACAAACGCTAGCTCGCCTTATAAAAACACACTCTGCTTTTGAGAAAAGAGCACTCTTCTACTCTACTGTGTTTCCTATGGTGTCCGAACAGTGAGCTTGCTCAGAACAAAAGAACTGTGCTTCCTACACACATGGCCATATCTAGTTCAATTCTGCTTAGGAACCTGACAAGAACAGTAGATCATCTTCAGTCCAACACACTGTATGTGCTGGGAACAGACGCCAGTGCTATTTGTCCTGTGTATGGCAATGGCAGCACAATAGTGACTCTTCTTACCAAAAAACAACTCTTGCTCGTAGGACCAGAAAATGTATGTGATTCAACTCCATTTAGGACTGGGAAACAAGCTCTAGCTCGCTTTACAAGAAACACACTCTGCTTTTGAGAAAAGAGTTCTATTCTACTCTACTGTGTTTCCTATAGGGCCAGAACAGTGAGAATGCTCAGAACAAATAACTGTGCTTCCTACACACGAGCCATATCTAGTTCAACTCTGCTTAGGAAACTGACAGGAACATTAGCTCCTCTTCAGTCCGATACACTGTACTTGCTGGGAAGAGACGCGAGTGCTATTTGCACTGTGTATGGCAATGGGAGCGCAATAGTGACTTTCCTTTTCAGAAAACAACTCTTGCTCGTAGGACCAGAAACTGCATGTGATTCAACTCCATTTAGGACTGGGAATCAAATGCTAGCTCGCCTTACATGAAACACACTCTGCTTTTGAGAAAAGAGCACTCTTCTACTCTACTGTGTTTCCTATGGGGTCCGAACAGTGAGCTTGCTCAGAACAAAAGAACTGTGCTTCCAACACAGGGCCATAACTAGTTCAACTCTGCTTAGGAAACTGACAAGAACTGTAGCTCCTCTTCTGTCCAATACACTGTACTTGCTGGGAACAGACGGGAGGGCTATTTGCACTGTGGATGGCAATGGGAGCAAAATAGTGACTTTCCTTACCAGAAAACAACTCTTGTTCGTAGGACCAGAAACTGCATGTGATTCAACTCCATTTAGGACTGGGAAACAAACTCTAGCTCGCTTTACAAGAAACACACTCTGCTTTTGAGAAAAGAGCACTCTTCTACTCTACTGTGTTTCCTATAGGGCCAGAACAGTGAGCTTGCTCAGAACATAAGAACTGTGCTTCCTACACACACGGGCCATATCTAGTTCAACTCTGCTTAGGAAACTGACAAGAACAGTAGCTCTTCTTCAGTCCGATACACTGTACTTGAGGGGAAAAGAAGCGAGTGATATTTGCACTGTCTAGGGCAATTGGAGCACAATAGTGACTAGTCTTACCAGAAAACAACTCTTGCTCGTTGGACAAAAAACTGCATGTGAATCAACTCCATTTAGGACTGGGAAACAAACGCTAGCTCGACTTCCAAGAAAGACACTCTGCTTTTGAGAAAAGAGCACTCTTCTACTCTACTGTGTTTCCTATGGGTTCTGAACAGTGAGCTTGCTCAGAACAAAAAAACTGTGCTTCCTACACACACGGCCATATCTAGTTCAAGTCTGCTTAGGAACCTGACAAGAACAGTAGATCCTCTTCAGTCCAATACACTGTACTTGCTGGGAACAGACGCGGGAGCTATTTGCACTGTGTATGGCAAGGGGAGCACAATAGTGACTTTCCTTACAAGAAAACAACTCTTGCTCTTAGGACCAGAAACTGCATGTGATTCAACTCCATTTAGGACTGGGAAACAAACGCTAGCTCGCCTTACAAGAAACACACTCTGCTTTTGAGAAAAGAGCACTCTTCTACTCTACTGTGTTTCCTATGGTGTCCGAACAGTGAGCTTGCTCAGAACAAAAGAACTGTGCTTCCTAAACACACGGCCATATCTAGTTCAACTCTGCTTAGGAAACTGAGAAGAACAGTTGCTCCTCTTCAGTCCAAGACACTGTACTTTCGGGGAACAGACGCGAGTGCTATTTGCACTGTGTATGGCAATTGGAGCACAATAGTGACTCGTCTTACCAGAAAACAACTCTTGCTTGTAGGACAAAAAACTGCATGTGACTCAACTCCATTTAGGACTGTTAAACAAACGCTAGCTCAACTTCCAAGAAACACACTTTGCTTTTGAGAAAAGAGCACTCTTCTACTCTACTGTGTTTCCTATATGTTCCGAACAGTGAGCTTGCTCAAAAAAAAAAAAACTGTGCTTCCTACTCACACGGCCATATCTAGTTCAAGTCTGCTTAGGAACCTGACAAGAACAGTAGATCCTCTTCAGTTCAATACACTGTGCTTGCTGGGAACAGACGCCAGTGCTATTTGTCCTGTGTATGGCAATGGCAGCGCAATAGTGACTCTTCTTACCACAAAACAACTCTTGCTTGTAGGACCAGAAACTGCATGTGATTCAACTCCATTTAGGACTGGGAAACAAAAGCTAGCTCACCTTGCAAGAAACACACTCTGCTTTAGAGAAAAGAGCACTCTTCTACTCTACTGTTTTTCCTATAGGGCCAGAACAGTGAGCTTGCTCAGAACAAAAGAACTGTGCTTCCTACACGGGCCATATCTCGTTCAACTCTCCTTAGGAAACTGACAAGAACAGTAGCTCCTCTTCCGTCCAATACACTGTAGTTGCGGGGAACAGACGCGAGTGCTATTTGCACTGTGTATGGCAATTGGAGCACAATAGTGTCTTGTCTTACCAGAAAACAACTTTTGCTCATAGGACAAAAAACTGCATGTGACTCAACCCCATTTAGGACTGGGGAACAAACGTTAGCTCGACTTCCAAAAAACACACTCTGCTTTTGAGAAAAGAGCACTCTTCTACTCTACATTGTTTCCTATAGGGCCAGAACAGTGAGCTTGCTCAGAACAAATGAACTGTGCTTCCTACACACACGGCCATATCTAGTTCAAGTCTGCTTAGGAACCTGACAAGAACAGTAGATCCTCTTCAGTCCAATACACTGTACTTGCTGGGAACAGAAGCGGGAGCTATTTGCACTGTGTATGTCAAGGGGAGCACAATAGTGACTTTCCTTACCAGAAAACAACTCTTGCTCTTAGGACCAGAAACTGCATGTGATTCAACTCCATTTAGGACTGGGAAACAAACGCTAGCTTGCCTTACAAGAAACACACTCTGCTTTTGAGAAAAGAGCACTCTTCTACTCTACTGTGTTTCCTATGGTGTCCGAACAGTGAGCTTGCTCAGAACAAAAGAACTGTGCTTCCTACACACACGGCCATATCTAGTTCAACTCTGCTTAGGAAACTGAGAAGAACAGTAGCTCCTCTTCAGTCCAAGACACTGTACTTTCGGGGAACAGACGCGAGTGCTATTTGCACTGTGTATGGCAATTGGAGCACAATAGTGACTCGTCTTACCAGAAAACAACTCTTGCTTGTAGGACAAAAAAAAGCATGTGACTCAACTCCATTTAGGACTGTTAAACAAACGCTAGCTCGCCTTACAAGAAACACACTCTGCTTTTGAGAAAAGAGCACTCTTCTACTCTACTGTGTTTCCTTTTGGATCTGAACAGTGAGCTTGCTCAGAACAAAAGCACTGTGCTTCCTACACACACGGCCATAACTAGTTCAATTCTGCTTAGGAACCTGACAAGAACAGTAGATCCTCTTCAGTCCAATACACTGTACTTGCTGCTAACAGACGCCAGTGCTATTTGTCCTGTGTATGGCAATGGCAGCGCAATAGTGACTCTTCTTACCATAAAAAAACTCTTGCTCCTAGGACCAGAAACTGCATGTGATTCAACTCCATTTAGGACTGGGAAACAAAAGCTAGCTCACCTCACAAGAAACACACTCTGCTTTAAAGAAAAGAGCACTCTTCTACTCTACTGTGTTTCCTATGGGGCCAGAACAGTGAGCTTGCTCAGAACAAAAGAACTGTGCTTCCTACACACGGGCCATATCTAGTTCAACTCTGCTTAGGAAACTGACAAGAACAGTAGCTCCTCTTCAGTCCGGTACACTGTACTTGCTGGGAACAGACGCGAGTGCTATTTGCACTGTGTATGGCAATGGGAGCACAATAGTGACTTTCCTTACCAGAAAACAACTCTTGCTCGTAGGACCAGAAACTGCATGTTATTCCACTCCATTTAGGACTGGGAAGCAAATGCTAGCTCAACTTACAAGAAACACAATCTGCTTTAGAGAAAAGAGCACCCTTCTACTCTACTGTGTTTACCAAGGGGTCCAAACAGTGAGCTTGCTCAGAACAAAAGAACTGTGCTTCCTACACACACGGACCATATCTAGTTCAACTCTGCTTAGGAAACTGACAAGAACAGTAGCTCCTCTTCATTCCAATACACTGTACTTGCTGGGAACAGACGCATGTGCTATTTGCACTGTGTATGCCAAAGGGAGCACAATAGTGACTTTCCTTACCAGAAAACAACTCTTGCTCGTAGGACCAGAAACTGCATGTGATTCCACTCCATTTAGAACTGGGAAACAAATGCTAGCTCGCCTAACAAGAAACACACTTTGCTTTAGAGAAAATAGCACTCTTCTACTCTACTGTGTTTCCTATGGGGTCCAAACAGTGAGCTTGCTCAGAACAAAAGAACTGTGCTTAATACACACACGGACCACAAATAGTTCAACTCTGCTTAGGAAACTGAGAAGAACAGTAGCTCCTATTCAGTCCAATACACTCTACTTGCTGGGAAAAGACGCGAGTGCTATTTGCCTTGTGTAGGGCAATGGGAGCACAATAGTGACTTTCCTTACCAGAAAACAACTCTTGTTCGTAGGACCAGAAACTGCATGTAATTCAACTCCATTTAGGACTGGGAAACAAACTCTAGCTCGCTTTACAAGAAACACACTCTGCTTTTCAGAAAAGAGCACTCTTCTACTCTACTGTGTTTCCTAAAGGGCCAGAACAGTGAGCTTGCTCAGAACATAAGAACTGTGCTTCCTACACACACGGGCCATATCTAGTTCAACTCTGCTTAGGAAACTGACAAGAACAGTAGCTCCTCTTCAGTCTGATACACTGTACATGTGGGGAACAGAAGCGAGTGATATTTGCACTGTGTATGGCTATTGGAGCACAATAGTGACTTGTCTTACCAGAAAACAACTCTTGCTCATTGGACAAAAATCTGCATGTGACTCAACTCCATTTAGGACTGGGAAACAAACGCTAGCTCGACTTCCAAGAAACACACTCTGCTTTTGAGAAAAGAGCACTCTTCTACTCTACTGTGTTTCCTATGTGTTCCGAACAGTGAGCTTGCTCAGAACAAAAAAACTGTGCTTCCTACACACGGCCATATCTAGTTCAGGTATGCTTAGGAACCTGACAAGAACAGTAGATCCTATTCAGTCCAATACACTGTACTTGCTGGGAACAGACGCCAGTGCTATTTGTCCTGTGTATGTCAATGACAGCGCAATAGTGACTCTTCTTACCAGAAAACAACTCTTGCTCGTAGGACCAGAAACTGCATGTGATTCAACTCCATTTAGGACTGGGAAACAATCTCTAGCTCGCTTTACAAGAAACACTCTCTGCTTTTGAGAAAAGAGCACTCTTCTACTCTACTTTGTTTCCTATAGGGGCAGAACAGTGAGCTTGCTCAGAACAAAAGAACTGTGCTTCCTACACACACGGACCATATCTAGTTCAACTCTGCTTAGGAAACTGAGAAGAACAGTAGCTCCTCTTCAGTCCAATACACTGTACTTGCTGGGAAGAGACGGGAGGGCTATTTGCACTGTGTATGGCAATGGGAGCACAATAGTGACTTTTCTTACCAGAAAACAACTCTTGCTCGTAGGACCTGAAACTGCATGTGATTCCACTCCATTTAGGACTGGGAAACAAATGCTAGCTCGCCTTACAAAAACAAACTCTGCTTTAGAGAAAAGAGCACTCTTATACTCTACTGTGTTTCCTATGGGGTCCAAACAGTGAGCTTGCTCAGAACAAAATAACTGTGCTTCCTACACACACGGACCATATCTAGTTCAACTCTGCTTAGGAAACTGACAAGAACAGTAGCTCCTATTCAGTCCAATACACTGTACTTGCTGGGAAGAGACGCGAGTGCTATTTGCCTTGTGTAGGGCAATGGGAGCGCAATAGTGACTTTCCTTACCAGAAAACAACTCTTGCTCGTAGGACCAGAAACTGCTTGTGATTCAACTCCATTTAGGAATAGGAAACAAACGCTAGCTCGCCTTATAAAAACACACTCTGCTTTTGAGAAAAGAGCACTCTTCTACTCTACTGTGTTTCCTATGGTGTCCGAACAGTGAGCTTGCTCAGAACAAAAGAACTGTGCTTCCTACACACATGGCCATATCTAGTTCAATTCTGCTTAGGAACCTGACAAGAACAGTAGATCATCTTCAGTCCAACACACTGTATGTGCTGGGAACAGACGCCAGTGCTATTTGTCCTGTGTATGGCAATGGCAGCACAATAGTGACTCTTCTTACCAAAAAACAACTCTTGCTCGTAGGACCAGAAAATGTATGTGATTCAACTCCATTTAGGACTGGGAAACAAGCTCTAGCTCGCTTTACAAGAAACACACTCTGCTTTTGAGAAAAGAGTTCTATTCTACTCTACTGTGTTTCCTATAGGGCCAGAACAGTGAGAATGCTCAGAACAAATAACTGTGCTTCCTACACACGAGCCATATCTAGTTCAACCCTGCTTAGGAAACTGACAGGAACATTAGCTCCTCTTCAGTCCGATACACTGTACTTGCTGGGAAGAGACGCGAGTGCTATTTGCACTGTGTATGGCAATGGGAGCGCAATAGTGACTTTCCTTTCCAGAAAACAACTCTTGCTCGTAGGACCAGAAACTGCATGTGATTCAACTCCATTTAGGACTGGGAATCAAATGCTAGCTCGCCTTACATGAAACACACTCTGCTTTTGAGAAAAGAGCACTCTTCTACTCTACTGTGTTTCCTATGGGGTCCGAACAGTGAGCTTGCTCAGAACAAAAGAACTGTGCTTCCAACACAGGGCCATAACTAGTTCAACTCTGCTTAGGAAACTGACAAGAACTGTAGCTCCTCTTCTGTCCAATACACTGTACTTGCTGGGAACAGACGGGAGGGCTATTTGCACTGTGGATGGCAATGGGAGCAAAATAGTGACTTTCCTTACCAGAAAACAACTCTTGTTCGTAGGACCAGAAACTGCATGTGATTCAACTCCATTTAGGACTGGGAAACAAACTCTAGCTCGCTTTACAAGAAACACACTCTGCTTTTGAGAAAAGAGCACTCTTCTACTCTACTGTGTTTCCTATAGGGCCAGAACAGTGAGCTTGCTCAGAACATAAGAACTGTGCTTCCTACACACACGGGCCATATCTAGTTCAACTCTGCTTAGGAAACTGACAAGAACAGTAGCTCTTCTTCAGTCCGATACACTGTACTTGTGGGGAAAAGAAGCGAGTGATATTTGCACTGTGTAGGGCAATTGGAGCACAATAGTGACTAGTCTTACCAGAAAACAACTCTTGCTCGTTGGACAAAAAACTGCATGTGAATCAACTCCATTTAGGACTGGGAAACAAACGCTAGCTCGACTTCCAAGAAAGACACTCTGCTTTTGAGAAAAGAGCACTCTTCTACTCTACTGTGTTTCCTATGGGTTCTGAACAGTGAGCTTGCTCAGAACAAAAAAACTGTGCTTCCTACACACACGGCCATATCTAGTTCAAGTCTGCTTAGGAACCTGACAAGAACAGTAGATCCTCTTCAGTCCAATACACTGTACTTGCTGGGAACAGACGCGGGAGCTATTTGCACTGTGTATGGCAAGGGGAGCACAATAGTGACTTTCCTTACAAGAAAACAACTCTTGCTCTTAGGACCAGAAACTGCATGTGATTCAACTCCATTTAGGACTGGGAAACAAACGCTAGCTCGCCTTACAAGAAACACACTCTGCTTTTGAGAAAAGAGCACTCTTCTACTCTACTGTGTTTCCTATGGTGTCCGAACAGTGAGCTTGCTCAGAACAAAAGAACTGTGCTTCCTAAACACACGGCCATATCTAGTTCAACTCTGCTTAGGAAACTGAGAAGAACAGTTGCTCCTCTTCAGTCCAAGACACTGTACTTTCGGGGAACAGACGCGAGTGCTATTTGCACTGTGTATGGCAATTGGAGCACAATAGTGACTCGTCTTACCAGAAAACAACTCTTGCTTGTAGGACAAAAAACTGCATGTGACTCAACTCCATTTAGGACTGTTAAACAAACGCTAGCTCAACTTCCAAGAAACACACTTTGCTTTTGAGAAAAGAGCACTCTTCTACTCTACTGTGTTTCCTATATGTTCCGAACAGTGAGCTTGCTCAAAAAAAAAAAAACTGTGCTTCCTACTCACACGGCCATATCTAGTTCAAGTCTGCTTAGGAACCTGACAAGAACAGTAGATCCTCTTCAGTTCAATACACTGTGCTTGCTGGGAACAGACGCCAGTGCTATTTGTCCTGTGTATGGCAATGGCAGCGCAATAGTGACTCTTCTTACCACAAAACAACTCTTGCTTGTAGGACCAGAAACTGCATGTGATTCAACTCCATTTAGGACTGGGAAACAAAAGCTAGCTCACCTTGCAAGAAACACACTCTGCTTTAGAGAAAAGAGCACTCTTCTACTCTACTGTTTTTCCTATAGGGCCAGAACAGTGAGCTTGCTCAGAACAAAAGAACTGTGCTTCCTACACGGGCCATATCTCGTTCAACTCTCCTTAGGAAACTGACAAGAACAGTAGCTCCTCTTCCGTCCAATACACTGTAGTTGCGGGGAACAGACGCGAGTGCTATTTGCACTGTGTATGGCAATTGGAGCACAATAGTGTCTTGTCTTACCAGAAAACAACTTTTGCTCATAGGACAAAAAACTGCATGTGACTCAACCCCATTTAGGACTGGGGAACAAACGTTAGCTCGACTTCCAAAAAACACACTCTGCTTTTGAGAAAAGAGCACTCTTCTACTCTACTGTGTTTCCTATGGGGTCCGAACAGTGAGCTTGCTCAGAACAAAAGAACTGTGCTTCCTACACGCACGGACCATATCTAGTTCAACTCTGCTTACTAAACTGACAAGAACAGTAGCTCCTATTCCGTCCAATACACTGTACTTGCTGGGAAAAGACACGAGTGCTATTTGCCTTGTGAAGGGCAATGGGAGCGCAATAGTGACTTTCCTTACCAGAAAACAACTCTTGTTCATAGGACCAGAACCTGCATGTGATTCAACTCCATTTAGGACTAGGAAACAAATGCTAGCTCGCCTTAAAAAAACACACTCTGCTTTTGAGAAAAGAGCACTCTTCTACTCTACTGTGTTTCCTATGTGTTCTGAAAACTGAGCTTGCTCAGAAAAAAAAACTGTGCTTCCTACACACGGGCCATATCTAGTACAAGTCTGCTTAGGAACCTGACAAGTACAGTAGATCCTCTTCAGTTCAATACACTGTACTTGCTGGGAACAAACGCCAGTGCTATTTGTCCTGTGTATGGCAAAGGCAGTGCAATAGTTACTCTTCTTAACAGAAAACAACTCTTGCTCTTAGGACCAGAAACTTCATGTGATTCAACTCCATTTAGGACTGGGAAACAAACTCTAGCTCGCTTTACAAGAAACACACTCTGCTTTTGAGAAAAGAGCACTCTTCTACTCTACTCTGTTTCCTATGGGTTCCAAACAGTGAGCTTGCTCAGAACAAAAGAACTGTGCTTCCTACACACACGGGCCATATCTAGTACAACTCTGCTTAGGAAACGGACAAGAACAGTAGCTCCTCTTCAGTCCGATACACTGTACTTGCTGGGAACAGACGCGAGTGCTATTTACACTGTGTATGGCAATGGGAGCACAATAGTGACTTTCCTTACCAGAAAACAAGTCTTGCTCGTAGGACAAAAAATTGCATGTGACTCAACTCCATTTAGGACTGGGAAACAAAGGCTAGCTCAACTTCCAAGAAACACACTTTGCTTTTGAGAAAAGAGCACTCATCTACTCTACTGTGTTTCCTATATGTTCCGAACAGTGAGCTTGCTCAGAACAAAAGAACTGTGCTTCCTACACACACGGGCCATATCTAGTTCAACTCTCCTTAGGAAACTGACAAGAACAGTAGCTCCTATTCCGTCCAATACACTGTACTTGCTGGGAAAAGACACGAGTGCTATTTGCCTTGTGAAGGGCAATGGGAGCGCAATAGTGACTTTCCTTACCAGAAAACAACTCTTGTTCATAGGACCAGAACCTGCATGTGATTCAACTCCATTTAGGACTAGGAAACAAATGCTAGCTCGCCTTAAAAAAACACACTCTGCTTTTGAGAAAAGAGCACTCTTCTACTCTACTGTGTTTCCTATGTGTTCTGAAAACTGAGCTTGCTCAGAAAAAAAAACTGTGCTTCCTACACACGGGCCATATCTAGTACAAGTCTGCTTAGGAACCTGACAAGTACAGTAGATCCTCTTCAGTTCAATACACTGTACTTGCTGGGAACAAACGCCAGTGCTATTTGTCCTGTGTATGGCA
Organism: Peromyscus eremicus; assembly: GCF_949786415.1. NCBI lineage: Eukaryota > Metazoa > Chordata > Mammalia > Rodentia > Cricetidae > Peromyscus > Peromyscus eremicus. The sequence continues at coordinate 162,742 of NW_026735088.1, forward strand.
AAGGCAGTGCAATAGTTACTCTTCTTAACAGAAAACAACTCTTGCTCTTAGGACCAGAAACTTCATGTGATTCAACTCCATTTAGGACTGGGAAACAAACTCTAGCTCGCTTTACAAGAAACACACTCTGCTTTTGAGAAAAGAGCACTCTTCTACTCTACTCTGTTTCCTATGGGTTCCAAACAGTGAGCTTGCTCAGAACAAAAGAACTGTGCTTCCTACACACACGGGCCATATCTAGTACAACTCTGCTTAGGAAACGGACAAGAACAGTAGCTCCTCTTCAGTCCGATACACTGTACTTGCTGGGAACAGACGCGAGTGCTATTTACACTGTGTATGGCAATGGGAGCACAATAGTGACTTTCCTTACCAGAAAACAAGTCTTGCTCGTAGGACAAAAAATTGCATGTGACTCAACTCCATTTAGGACTGGGAAACAAAGGCTAGCTCAACTTCCAAGAAACACACTTTGCTTTTGAGAAAAGAGCACTCATCTACTCTACTGTGTTTCCTATATGTTCCGAACAGTGAACTTGCTCAGAAAAAAAAAACTGTGTTTCCTACTCACACGGCCATATCTAGTTCAAGTCTGCTTAGGAACCTGACAAGAACAGTAGATCCTCTTCAGTTCAATACACTGTAATTGCTGGGAACAGACGCCAGTGCTATTTGTCCTGTGTATGGCAATGGCAGCGCAATAGTGACTCTTCTTACCAGAAAACAACTCTTGCTTGTAGGACCAGAAACTGCATGTGATTCAACTCCATTTAGGACTGGGAAACAAAAGCTAGCTCACCTTGCAAGAAACACACTCTGCTTTAGAGAAAAGAGCACTCTTCTACTCTACTGTGTTTCCTATAGGGCCAGAACAGTGAGCTTGCTCAGAACAAAAGAACTGTGCTTCCTACACACGGGCCATATCTCGTTCAACTCTGCTTAGGAAACTGACAAGAACAGTAGCTCCTCTTCAGTCCGATACACTGTACTTGCTGGGAACAGACGCGAGTGCTATTTGCACTGTGTATGGCAATGGGAGCCCAATAGTGACTTTCCTTACCAGAAAACAACTCTTGCTCGTAAGACCAGAAACTGCATGTGATTCAACTCCATTTAGGACTGGGAAACAAATGCTAGCTCGCCTTACATGAAACCCACTCTGCTTTTGAGAAAAGAGCACTCTTCTACTCTACTCTGTTTCCTATGGGTTCCTAACAGTGAGCTTGCTCAGAACAAAAGAATTGTGCTTCCTACACACACGGGCCATATCTAGTTCAACTCTCCTTAGGAAACTGACAAGAACAGTAGCTCCTCTTCCGTCCAATACACTGTACTTGCGGGGAACAGACGCGAGTGCTCTTTGCACTGTGTAGGGCAATTGGAGCACAATAGTGACTTGTCTTACCAGAAAACAACTCTTGCTCGTAGGACAAAAAACTGCATGTGACTCAACTCCATTTAGGACTGGGGAACAAACTGTAGCTCGCTTTACAAGGAAGACACTCTGCTTTTGAGAAAAGAGCACTCTTCTACTCTACTGTGTTTCCTATAGGGCCAGAACAGTGAGCTTGCTCAGAACAAAAAAACTGTGCTTCCTACTCACACGGCCATATCTAGTTCAAGTCTGCTTAGGAACCTGACAAGTACAGTAGATCCTCTTCAGTTCAATACACTGTACTTGCTGGGAACAGACGCCAGTGCTATTTGCACTGTGTATGGCAATTGGAGCACAATAGTGACTCGTCTTACCAGAAAACAACTCTTGCTTGTAGGACAAAAAACTGCATGTGACTCAACTCCTTTTAGGACTGTTAAACAAACGCTAGCTCGCCTTACAAGAAACACACTCTGCTTTTGAGAAAAGAGCACTCTTCTACTCTACTGTGTTTCCTTTTGGATCTGAACAGTGAGCTTGCTCAGAAAAAAAGGACTGTGCTTCCTACACACACGGCCATAACTAGTTCAATTCTGCTTAGGAACCTGACAAGAACAGTAGATCCTCTTCAGTCCAATACACTGTACTTGCTGCTAACAGACGCCAGTGCTATTTGTCCTGTGTATGGCAATGGCAGCGCAATAGTGACTCTTCTTACCATAAAACAACTCTTGCTCCTAGGACCAGAAACTGCATGTGATTCAACTCCATTTAGGACTGGGAAACAAAAGCTAGCTCACCTTACAAGAAACACACTCTGCTTTAAAGAAAAGAGGACTCTTCTACTCTACTGTGTTTCCTATGGGGCCAGAACAGTGAGCTTGCTCAGAACAAAAGAACTGTGCTTCCTACACACGGGCCATATCTAGTTCAACTCTGCTTAGGAAACTGACAAGAACAGTAGCTCCTCTTCAGTCCGGTACACTGTACTTGCTGGGAACAGACGCGAGTGCTATTTGCACTGTGTATGCCAATGGGAGCGCAATAGTGACTTTCCTTACCAGAAAACAACTCTTGCTCATAGGACCAGAAACTGCATGTTATTCCACTCCATTTAGGACTGGGAAGCAAATGCTAGCTCACCTTACAAGAAACACAATCTGCTTTAGAGAAAAGAGCACCCTTCTACTCTACTGTGTTTACTATGGGGTCCAAACAGTGAGCTTGCTCAGAACAAAAGAACTGCGCTTACTACACACGGACCATATCTAGTTCAACTCTGCTTAGGAAACTGACAAGACCAGTAGCTCCTCTTCATTCCAATACACTGTACTTGCTGGGAACAGACGCATGTGCTATTTGCACTGTGTATGCAAAGGGAGCACAATAGTGACTTTCCTTACCAGAAAACAACTCTTGCTCGTAGGACCAGAAACTGCATGTGATTCCACTCCATTTAGGACTGCGAAACAAATGCTAGCTCGCCTAACAAGAAACACACTCTGCTTTAGAGAAAATAGCACTCTTCTACTCTACTGTGTTTCCTACGGGGTCCAAACAGTGAGCTTGCTCAGAACAAAAGAACTGTGCTTAATACACACACGGACCACAACTAGTTCAACTCTGCTTAGGAAACTGACAAGAACAGTAGCTCCTATTCAGTCCAATACACTGTACTTGCTGGGAAAAGACGCGAGTGCTATTTGCCTTGTGTAGGGCAATGGGAGCACAATAGTGACTTTCCTTACCAAAAAACAACTCTTGTTCGTAGGACCAGAAACTGCATGTAATTCAACTCCATTTAGGACTGGGAAACAAACTCTAGCTCGCTTTACAAGAAACACACTCTGCTTTTGAGAAAAGAGCACTCTTCTACTCTACTGTGTTTCCTATAGGGCCAGAACAGTGAGCTTGCTCAGAACATAAGAACTGTGCTTCCTACACACACAGGCCATATCTAGTTCAACTCTGCTTAGGAAACTGACAAGAACAGTAGCTCCTCTTCAGTTCGATACACTGTAATTGTGGGGAACAGAAGCGAGTGATATTTGCACTGTGTATGGCAATTGGAGCACAATAGTGACTTGTCTTACCAGAAAACAACTCTTGCTCGTTGGACAAAAATCTGCATGTGACTCAACTCCATTTAGGACTGGGAAACAAACGCTAGCTCGACTTCCAAGAAACACACTCTGCTTTTGAGAAAAGAGCACTCTTCTACTCTACTGTGTTTCCTATGTGTTCCGAACAGTGAGCTTGCTCAGAACAAAAAAACTGTGCTTCCTACACACGGCCATATCTAGTTCACGTCTGCTTAGGAACCTGACAAGAACAGTAGATCCTATTCAGTCCAATACACTGTACTTGCTGGGAACAGACGCCAGTGCTATTTGTCCTGTGTATGTCAATGACAGCGCAATAGTGACTCTTCTTACCAGAAAACAACTCTTGCTCGTAGGACCAGAATCTGCATGTGATTCAACTCCATTAAGGACTGGGAAACAATCTCTAGCTCGCTTTAAAAGAAACACACTCTGCTTTTGAGAAAAGAGCACTCTTCTACTCTACTTTGTTTCCTATAGGGGCAGAAGAGTGAGCTTGCTCAGAACAAAAGAACTGTGCTTCCTACACACACGGACCATATCTAGTTCAACTCTGCTTAGGAAACTGAGAAGAACAGTAGCTCCTCTTCAGTCCAATACACTGTACTTGCTGGGAAGAGACGGGAGGGCTATTTGCACTGTGTATGGCAATGGGAGCACAATAGTGACTTTTCTTACCAGAAAACAACTCTTGCTCGTAGGACCTGAAACTGCATGTGATTCCACTCCATTTAGGACTGGGAAACAAATGCTAGCTCGCCATACAAAAACAAACTCTGCTTTAGAGAAAAGAGCACTCTTATACTCTACTGTGTTTCCTATGGGGTCCAAACAGTGAGCTTGCTCAGAACAAAATAACTGTGCTTCCTACACACACGAACCATATCTAGTTCAACTCTGCTTAGGAAACTGACAAGAACAGTAGCTCCTATTCAGTCCAATACACTGTACTTGCTGGGAAAAGACGCGAGTGCTATTTGCCTTGTGTAGGGCAATGGGAGCGCAATAGTGACTTTCCTTACCAGAAAACAACTCTTGCTCGTAGGACCAGAAACTGCATGTGATTCAACTCCATTTAGGAATAGGAAACAAACGCTAGCTCGCCTTACAAAAACACACTCTGCTTTTGAGAAAAGAGCACTCTTCTACTCTACTGTGTTTCCTATGGTGTCCGAACAGTGAGCTTGCTCAGAACAAAAGAACTGTGCTTCCTACACACATGGCCATATCTAGTTCAATTCTGCTTAGGAACCTGACAAGAACAGTAGATCATCTTCAGTCCAACACACTGTACGTGCTGGGAACAGACGCCAGTGCTATTTGTCCTGTGTATGGCAATGGCAGCACAATAGTGACTCTTCTTACCATAAAACAACTCTTGCTCGTAGGACCAGAATATGTATGTGATTCAACTCCATTTAGGACTGGGAAACAAAAGCTAGCTCACCTTACAGAAACACACTCTGCTTTTGAGAAAAGAGCACTCTTCTACTCTACTGTGTTTCCTATAGGGCCAGAACAGTGAAAATGCTCAGAACAAAGAACTGTGCTTCCTACACACGAGCCATATCTAGTTCAACTCTGCTTAGGAAACTGACAGGAACATTAGCTCCTCTTCAGTCCGATACACTGTATTGCTGGGAAGAGCCGCGAGTGCTATTTGCACTGTGTATGGCAATGGGAGCACAATAGTGACTTTCCTTTCCAGAAAACAACTTTTGCTCGTAGGACCAGAAACTGCATGTGATTCAACTCCATTTAGGACTGGGAATCAAATGCTAGCTCGCCTTACATGAAACACACTCTGCTTTTGAGAAAAGAGCACTCTTCTACTCTACTGTGTTTCCTATGGGGTCCGAACAGTGAGCTTGCTCAGAACAAAAGAACTGTGCTTCCAACACAGGGCCATAACTAGTTCAATTCTGCTTAGGAAACTGACAAGAACTGTAGTTCCTCTTCCGTCCAATACACTGTACTTGCTGGAAACAGACGGGAGGGCTATTTGCACTGTGTATGGCAAGGGGAGCACAATAGTGACTTTCCTTTAGAAAACAACTCTTGCTCTTAGGACCAGAAACTGCATGTGATTCAACTCCATTTAGGACTGGGAAACAAACGCTAGCTCGCCTTACAAGAAACACACTCTGCTTTTGAGAAAAGAGCACTCTTCTACTCTACTGTGTTTCCTATGGTGTCCGAACAGTGAGCTTGCTCAGAACAAAAGAACTGTGCTTCCTACACACACGGCCATATCTAGTTCAACTCTGCTTAGGAAACTGAGAAGAACAGTAGCTCCTCTTCAGTCCAAGACACTGTACTTTCGGGGAACAGACGCGAGTGCTATTTGCACTGTGTATGGCAATTGGAGCACAATAGTGACTCGTCTTACCAGAAAACAACTCTTGCTTGTAGGACAAAAAACTTCATGTGACTCAACTCCATTTAGGACTGTTAAACAAACGCTAGCTCGCCTTACAAGAAACACACTCTGCTTTTGAGAAAAGAGCACTCTTCTACTCTACTTTGTTTCCTTTTGGATCTGAACAGTGAGCTTGCTCAGAACAAAAGGACTGTGCTTCCTACACACACGGCCATAACTAGTTCAATTCTGCTTAGGAACCTGACAAGAACAGTAGATCCTCTTCAGTCCAATACACTGTACTTGCTGCTAACAGACGCCAGTGCTATTTGTCCTGTGTATGGCAATGGCAGCGCAATAGTGACTCTTCTTACCATAAAACAACTCTTGCTCCTAGGACCAGAAACTGCATGTGATTCAACTCCATTTAGGACTGGGAAACAAAAGCTAGCTCACCTTACAAGAAACACACTGTGCTTTAAAGAAAAGAGCACTCTTCTACTCTACTGTGTTTCCTATGGGGCCAGAACAGTGAGCTTGCTCAGAACAAAAGAACTGTGCTTCCTACACACGGGCCATATCTAGTTCAACTCTGCTTAGGAAACTGACAAGAACAGTAGCTCCTCTTCAGTCCGGTACACTGTACTTGCTGGGAACAGACGCGAGTGCTATTTGCACTGTGTATGGCAATGGGAGCGCAATAGTGACTTTCCTTACCAGAAAACAACTCTTGCTCGTAGGACCAGAAACTGCATGTTATTCCACTCCATTTAGGACTGGGAAGCAAATGCTAGCTCACCTTACAAGAAACACAATCTGCTTTAGAGAAAAGAGCACCCTTCTACTCTACTGTGTTTACTATGGGGTCCAAACAGTGAGCTTGCTCAGAACAAAAGAACTGTGCTTCCTACACACACGGACCATATCTAGTTCAACTCTGCTTAGGAAACTGACAAGAACAGTAGCTCCTCTTCATTCCAATACACTGTACTTGCTGGGAACAGACGCATGTGCTGTTTGCACTGTGTATGCCAAAGGGAGCACAATAGTGACTTTCCTTACCAGAAAACAACTCTTGCTCGTAGGACCAGAAACTGCATGTGATTCCACTCCATTTAGGACTGGGAAACAAATGCTAGCTCGCCTAACAAGAAACACACTCTGCTTTAGAGAAAATAGCACTCTTCTACTCTACTGTGTTTCCTATGGGGTCCAAACAGTGAGCTTGCTCAGAACAAAAGAACTGTGCTTAATACACACACGGACCACAACTAGTTCAACTCTGCTTAGGAAACTGACAAGAACAGTAGCTCCTATTCAGTCCAATACACTGTACTTGCTGGGAAAAGACGCGAGTGCTATTTGCCTTGTGTAGGGCAATGGGAGCACAATAGTGACTTTCCTTACCAGAAAACAACTCTGGTTCGTAGGACCAGAAACTGCATGTAATTCAACTCCATTTAGGACTGGGAAACAAACTCTAGCTCGCTTTACAAGAAACACACTCTGCTTTTGAGAAAAGAGCACTCTTCTACTCTACTGTGTTTCCTATAGGGCCAGAACAGTGAGCTTGCTCAGAACATAAGAACTGTGCTTCCTACGCACACGGGCCATATCTAGTTCAACTCTGCTTAGGAAACTGACAAGAACAGTAGCTCCTCTTCAGTCCGATACACTGTGGGGAACAGAAGCGAGTGATATTTGCACTGTGTATGGCAATTGGAGCACAATAGTGACTTGTCTTACCAGAAAACAACTCTTGCTCGTTGGACAAAAATCTGCATGTGACTCAACTCCATTTAGGACTGGGAAAAAAACGCTAGCTCGACTTCCAAGAAACACACTCTGCTTTTGAGAAAAGAGCACTCTTCTACTCTACTGTGTTTCCTATGTGTTCCGAACAGTGAGCTTGCTCAGAACAAAAAAACTGTGCTTCCTACAAACGGCCATATCTACTTCACGTCTGCTTAGGAACCTGACAAGAACAGTAGATCCTATTCAGTCCAATACACTGTACTTGCTGGGAACAGACGCCAGTGCTATTTGTCCTGTGTATGTCAATGACAGCGCAATAGTGACTCTTCTTACCAGAAAACAACTCTTGCTCGTAGGACAAGAAACTGCATGTGATTCAACTCCATTTAGGACTGGGAAACAATCTCTAGCTCGCTTTACAAGAAACACACTGTGCTTTTGAGAAAAGAGCACTCTTCTACTCTACTTTGTTTCCTACAGGGGCAGAACAGTGAGCTTGCTCAGAACAAAAGAACTGTGCTTCCTACACACACGGACCATATCTAGTTCAACTCTGCTTAGGAAACTGAGAAGAACAGTAGCTCCTCTTCAGTCCAATACACTGTACTTGCTGGGAAGAGACGAGAGGGCTATTTGCACTGTGTATGGCAATGGGAGCGCAATAGTGACTTTTCTAACCAGAAAACAACTCTTGCTCGTAGGACCTGAAACTGCATGTGATTCCACTCCATTTAGGACTGGGAAACAAATGCTAGCTCGCCTTACAAAAACAAACTCTGCTTTAGAGAAAAGAGCACTCTTATACTCTACTGTGTTTCCTATGGGGTCCAAACAGTGAGCTTGCTCAGAACAAAATAACTGTGCTTCCTACACACACGGACCATATCTAGTTCAACTCTGCTTAGGAACCTGACAAGAACAGTAGATCCTCTTCAGTCCAACACACTGTACGTGCTGGCAACAGACGCCAGTGCTATTTGTCCTGTGTATGGCAAAGGCAGCGCAATAGTTACTCTTCTTACCAGAAAACAACTCTTGCTTGTAGGACCAGAAACTGCATGTGATTCAACTCCATTTAGGACTGGGAAACAAACTCTAGCTCGCTTTACAAGAAACACACTCTGCTTTTGAGAAAAGAGCACTCTTCTACTCTACTCTGTTTCCTATGGGTTCCAAACAGTGAGCTTGCTCAGAACAAAAGAACTGTGCTTCCTACACACACGGGCCATATCTAGTACAACTCTGCTTAGGAAACGGACAAGAACAGTAGCTCCTCTTCAGTCCGATACACTGTACTTGCTGGGAACAGACGCGAGTGCTATTTACACTGTGTATGGCAATGGGAGCACAATAGTGACTTTCCTTACCAGAAAACAAGTCTTGCTCGTAGGACAAAAAATTGCATGTGACTCAACTCCATTTAGGACTGGGAAACAAAGGCTAGCTCAACTTCCAAGAAACACACTTTGCTTTTGAGAAAAGAGCACTCATCTACTCTACTGTGTTTCCTATATGTTCCGAACAGTGAGCTTGCTCAGAAAAAAAAAAACTGTGTTTCCTACTCACACGGCCATATCTAGTTCAAGTCTGCTTAGGAACCTGACAAGAACAGTAGATCCTCTTCAGTTCAATACACTGTAATTGCTGGGAACAGACGCCAGTGCTATTTGTCCTGTGTATGGCAATGGCAGCGCAATAGTGACTCTTCTTACCAGAAAACAACTCTTGCTTGTAGGACCAGAAACTGCATGTGATTCAACTCCATTTAGGACTGGGAAACAAAAGCTAGCTCACCTTGCAAGAAACACACTCTGCTTTAGAGAAAAGAGCACTCTTCTACTCTACTGTTTTTCCTACAGGGCCAGAACAGTGAGCTTGCTCAGAACAAAAGAACTGTGCTTCCTACACACGGGCCATATCTCGTTCAACTCTGCTTAGGAAACTGACAAGAACAGTAGCTCCTCTTCAGTCCGATACACTGTACTTGCTGGGAACAGACGCGAGTGCTATTTGCACTGTGTATGGCAATGGGAGCCCAATAGTGACTTTCCTTACCAGAAAACAACTCTTGCTCGTAAGACCAGAAACTGCATGTGATTCAACTCCATTTAGGACTGGGAAACAAATGCTAGCTCGCCTTACATGAAACCCACTCTGCTTTTGAGAAAAGAGCACTCTTCTACTCTACTCTGTTTCCTATGGGTTCCAAACAGTGAGCTTGCTCAGAACAAAAGAATTGTGCTTCCTACACACACGGGCCATATCTAGTTCAACTCTCCTTAGGAAACTGACAAGAACAGTAGCTCCTCTTCCGTCCAATACACTGTACTTGCGGGGAACAGAAGCGAGTGCTCTTTGCACTATGTAGGGCAATTGGAGCACAATAGTGACTTGTCTTACCAGAAAACAACTCTTGCTCGTAGGACAAAAAACTGCATGTGACTCAACTCCATTTAGGACTGCGGAACAAACTGTAGCTCGCTTTACAAGGAAGACACTCTGCTTTTGAGAAAAGAGCACTCTTCTACTCTACTTTGTTTCCTATAGGGCCAGAACAGTGAGCTTCCTCGAAAAAAAGAACTGTACTTCCTACACACACGGGCCATATCTAGTACAACTCTGTTTAGGAAACTGACAAGAACAGTAGCTCCTTTTCAGTCCAATACACTGTACTTGCTGGGAACAGACTGGAGGGCTATTTGCACTGTGTATGGCAATGGGAGCGCAATAGTGACTTTCCTTACCAGAAAACAACTCTTGATCGTAGGACCAGAAACTGCATGTGATTCAACTCCATTTATGACTGGGAAACAAATGCTAGCTCGCCTTACATGAAACGCACTCTGCTTTTGAGAAAAGTGCACTCTTCTACTCTACTGTGCTTCCTATGGGGTCCGAACAGTGAGCTTGCTCAGAACAAAAGAACTGTGCTTCCTAAACACACGGCCATATCTAGTTCAACTCTGCTTAGGAAACTGAGAAGAACAGTTGCTCCTCTTCAGTCCAAGACACTGTACTTTCGGGGAACAGACTGGAGGGCTATTTGCACTGTGTATGGCAATTGGAGCACAATAGTGACTCGTCTTACCAGAAAACAACTCTTGCTTGTAGGACAAAAAACTGCATGTGACTCAACTCCATTTAGGACTGTTAAACAAACGCTAGCTCAACTTCCAAGAAACACACTTTGCTTTTGAGAAAAGAGCACTCTTCTACTCTACTGTGTTTCCTATATGTTCCGAACAGTGAGCTTGCTCAAAAAAAAAAAAACTGTGCTTCCTACTCACACGGCCATATCTAGTTCAAGTCTGCTTAGGAACCTGACAAGAACAGTAGATCCTCTTCAGTTCAATACACTGTGCTTGCTGGGAACAGACGCCAGTGCTATTTGTCCTGTGTATGGCAATGGCAGCGCAATAGTGACTCTTCTTACCACAAAACAACTCTTGCTTGTAGGACCAGAAACTGCATGTGATTCAACTCCATTTAGGACTGGGAAACAAAAGCTAGCTCACCTTGCAAGAAACACACTCTGCTTTAGAGAAAAGAGCACTCTTCTACTCTACTGTTTTTCCTATAGGGCCAGAACAGTGAGCTTGCTCAGAACAAAAGAACTGTGCTTCCTACACGGGCCATATCTCGTTCAACTCTCCTTAGGAAACTGACAAGAACAGTAGCTC